>NC_087373.1:20024929-20049929 GCF_031761385.1 Necator americanus
AGAGAAACATAGATGTAGAATCAAGTTTGATTATTCCCCGAATATAGAACTGACGCGTTTAAAGAAAAACCATGAAATCTTTCACCTGTGCTTAAATTTTCAGGCAAAAAAAAATTGAAGCGTTGATTGAAAAAAAAAATAATCCTAATTTTATGAAAAAATTTTGCTACTGCTATTTCTTATTGATTGGTAAAAGCGAATGAAGCGAACGCCAAAAAAGTCTGAAGTCCTGCTTTAGCAAGACGTTCAGACTGGTGAGTCAATAAAGCAATGACATGAAGGCAACTTACTTCCTCATCCAAGCGTTTTTCGACATTATGTATCATGTGTAGTTGTGTTCGCCGATATTTCATTAGCTCTGTATCGAGTTCAGCTCGAAGCTTCGCTTCAAAGGCGGCTTCGGCACTGGTTCTTTGTCTTGTAAGTTGTGCTTTCACATCCTTCAAAGCCGACTCATACGCAGTTCGCGACAAACCACGTTCTTTCAGACTCTAAAGAGAAAACAACTATAACTTTGTAAGCTTTAAAGTTATCCCTGCTGAAGGTACACGAAGAATAATAATCTTGGAGACTTCTAGTTTTTTTCAAATTTTCATTCCTAATATGACCTAGTGCCAAGTTTCAAATAGTACTTGTAGTTTATTTTTCCAACTTGAAAAGAAGTTGATATAATTCACAACAATGCATAGTTCACAAGAGACACAGGGTTCTTTAAAAAAGTTCGTAAAGACCAACATACCAACAACGGACTAAAAATCAATGTTTCTTGGCATGTCGATTTGATGGAAAGTCATGGATAAATGATATCGATAAATCAAAGCTTCCTTACACCTCAGAAAAAATGCTTACGTTCTTGGCAATCTCCTTATTATGACGGTATTCTTTCAGCTGAGAATTTGAAAAGCATCGCATCTCATGAGCCTGGCGGGTCTGTAAATGCTCGGCAAAATGAACATCAAGGCATACAACACTAGCAAAAATTTTGCTCTGGCTACACACATGGATACATTTTCGAGATGTTCACCCCTTTAACACTATCGTATTTATTGCTTTGACTGATGTTTCAGAAATCTGAGCACTTCGCAAGCAGGAAGTGAACGACTTTACGACAAAATACTCCTAGCATTGCTTTTACGGCGAGCGTTATTGGACGCTCCCTCGTAAAAGCAATGCTAGGAGTATTTTGCTTCACAGAAGCGAGGGATGGGATTACAAGTTCTATCCTACCTCTGCGATTGCAGATTAGAGGCGCCGACGCATTCACCAAGAAAAACCAAAACAATGTGCGCCGGAAAAGTGACATTTTCGAGGTCAATATAACGCTCAAAGTATAGTCGGGTCAAAACGACCTGAAGCTCGGTGCAGTTGTGCAGGAGGCTGCCCACGGAGCGGTGCGGTGGAGCATAGCGGTTAAAGTCATTGGGATACCCTTGCTAGCACCACTCATCGCTGCAGTTCGCTATGGTCCCACGTCGATCCCAACCCCCAGCTACCCAGAACCACTGTACAGTACTTACGTAATCGAGTGCAGCCGCTTACGTAAGTGCACCAGGCTTCATGTCGTTTTGACCCGATTATGAGATAATTTCCTTCTTCGTTACAAAATACAAAAGTTACAAAAACTACGATACTGATATTGAATTAGAAATAACACCGAAGAAAACTGGTCTGGTTGTGATTAATAAGCACAAAGATAAACAGCAAGACTTCTTCATCAACTTAATAAACATCATAACATCAATTACTATACCATATTCGCATGGGTGACTTGACTAAAGGATGTACGCTAAATTTTGACATATTCGGACTGATATTATCGCCTGACACGGCTCCACATTGCGATTGCCCACATCTTCGCTGTCGCTCATGACCATAGCTTTGCCAAAACATCTCGATCTTCTGCGAGAGCTTGACAGAATCAATCCATTCGTCGCTATCCCACCTACGCCCATAGGAATCAGAAAGCGATGAGAGCGATTCCACGACATAGGTGCGACGACGCTAGATATTAAAATCAGCGGGATTATAGTGCACCTGTACTACGCAATAATTCCAAGCGGTTTTTCTGAAAAGTAAATGAGACACTCTGAGCCGTTTTAAAGTCTAGGCAGCTGCGCGCCACTCCCCTGGAGTTATCCTCCGCAGGTCCTTAATTTTAAGGAGGAATCCTTTGCTTTCAAAGACTGTATACATGCGTGCAGACTGGTTGAATAGTAGTTGGCAGTTTACATTATCGAAGGTATTTAATTTATCTTCACCAGTATGATGATGACGTTCACGCCTTTCATGTTTGCTTTCTTTGTTAATTGCCGAACAGAAAGACAAGAACTTTGTCTAATACTTCGAAATAAATCTTCAAATTACAGCAGTATCGAGCGCATAAAAGGATAAAACAGGATAAAATCTTTGGCAATCCATATGCGGATGCGCAAACGCGTTCTCCAGCAATTCGTAATCGTTGGGGTTTGGGAACGCATGTTGGCCTATACAATGACTTGAGGGGCCAGCAGATGTTCCAGTCGTTGTTTTTATCCTCCCAGACAATGTTTTAGCAGAGCATTTAACAGTCATCTTACCGTGACCGTGCATCGTAAGCCAGTTCGTGCAAATATATTGGGGGAAATGTTTTAAAGAGGTAAGCTAAACTAAAGTAAAATAAGTAAACCAAACTAACTAAAGTAAAGTGACAGCGAAGATGCAAAAAAAAGAATGCTCCTATCAGCGATAATCGTTTGAATAAAAAGAAGAAAAAAGCAAAAGAGAAAAGAAAGATCTTTTTACGAGGGTCTTTTAATTAAGTGACGAACACCGAACCAACATTGACAACCCATTGTGCTGCAAAACAAAACGCCAAAAATGTCAACCAAGAAAGTTACGTAGATTCCTGAAATAGAATCGCAAGTGAAAAAACTGGCGTAAGAGTTTGGTGAGAGGACGATTTTCTCAGTCATATTGTCAATGCGATCAACAGAGTCACTGTACTTGTACAACATAAACGGAATACCATACACACCCACTATCGTTTGTCAACATTTTTGTCGCAGAAACTCACATCATTATGTATCAGTCAATATGATAAAGAAAAAAAAACACTCACTAAAACCTGCTTCCTTAGCTTTTTTTCTCCTTCGTCCACCTCTCTCCGCTTCTTGTCCAGCTCATTCTGGTGCGCACTTTTAAAGCGTTGCCTTTCCTAGACGATTTTCGACATCTCAGACGTGACACCACAGAAAACAGAAGAGAATGAAATAACAGCAAAAAATTAGAAATTTAAGGTTTTTATTCACTCGTTTTCTTTTTTGTTTTCTTACAGAACATAAAAACATCAGCATTTCGAAGAATTCTAGAAAAGACCGGGAAATCTAAAAAGACGCGGAATTTCGAAAACAAGAGAATCGTACGTATTTTTCACCAGCGAAAATGCTACATTTTTGCCGCGTGTAAAACTTTCGCGTATGAAACATACAGTCAAAGCCAGATAACGTGGGATGCAATTATGAATGACCTGAACCGTGGTACATTTGCGTAAACAGCATCGCTCTAAGTGGCGCCACGGAGTTGGCAAGTTAGAACCTCTGCAGTCAGATTGCAGAAAGCGAGCGTCCTACTTCGATCCCAACCGCCAGCTCCATTGCGCCATCTCGAGAGCAGCAGCTTCAGCAACTGTATCAGGCTTCAGGTCGTTTTCACCCGAATATAATGGATCATTTACTCTCACAATGAAAGTCAGAAAGAGAATTAGTTTTGCGATAGATCGAATGGCAACTTGAAAAATCATCTTACTGTTGACTGGGAACATACCACGAAATTGGTGATGTTGGGATCTCCTTATGAATAGGTAGGAGTAGAGATAAAGAACATGGAACGAGCGCCATCACACTCAATTATCTTTTATTATCCTGCAAAACGCTGTGAGATACGGCTCTACCGTTCGAATTTTCACCCGAGCCACCTACCACAGGCAACGTGTATGAGAGCAGGCATACGTCTGCCAGCGAGTGGGAGGAACGATGTTAAAACCCACTGATTGACCGCCAGCAGACGCAGTGCATTTGTGTGTTCCTGGGTTTTCTTTTGCGCAGCACTAAAAATCGTGACACGATTTTTAGTGCTGCGCAAAAGAATCTGATCGACAACGTCGTTTCCACCCCGTTCTTCAGGACAATCAGAGGGAATTAAGCGTGATGGCGCTGATACTCGTGATCTACGAATTTTACCCTAACCCCCCCCCCCCCTAAATTCTAAATATTCGTGAGGACATTCTAGTACGTTCAATTTCGTGATGTGCCGCCTCAAAACAATGATATTTTACCATGAAGTATTGAATGCCTTCGTTGCCGGTCAAGTTCGCGAGTATCCTTTTTGAGATTTTTCACTTTGTATAAAGGTCATTTCCTAGTCCTTATTTATAGTTAAAGGAATCCAATTCACTCAACGAAGACAACTTGATATAAAAAGGATACAACGCTACTAAGTTAGTTCCACACAGTAAATGTAATGACAATGAAGCGCTAACTTTTCCATATCCAGCAACCATCTGATCCAATTCTTTGTCCAACCTTGCACGAAGTTGCTCGATGTCGCTCGCACAACGTTCCTCTAGCTGAATATGTGAATTTGGATTTTAGAAAACAACAGTGAAAAAACAAACGACGAACAACCAAAACTACGGAACGTTGAAAGTGTTAGAACAATGAAACAAATGCTAATGTGCAAGATCCAGAACTCGAACACCTAATTTCACTTTTTGAAAACAGAAATTACCCGCAAAACGGCTGAAGATGCGCCAATCACATGAGTGCTTAATAAATAGATTTTGAAAGTTGTGCTCGTCTGTTGAGTAATCATACTTCTGGACCACCCCAGAGTTTGATGGAAAATGATTAAGCTGTATTACTCACCTGTTGCATTTCCTTGTGATGCATTTGTCGCAAACGTTTGTATCCATTCATTTGTTCATACATGTTGTTTTCCTTGTTATATTCTTCCTGCTCTCTCGATATCAGTTTAGCAGACCGCAAAGTTGAAAACTTTGATCTTCGTAGCGTGGCCATGTCATCCTAGAGAAGTGTTGGATCCAAGTGGCCAAAACATCATGAAAATTGGAAATTCAAGAGTCAACTGAAAATACTTTGCGCTACACCAAAATACACATGAAATCGTAACAGGGGACGACCAGAACCTATGAGTTCCTAAAAAGATTAAGTACGCTTTAAGCTATTCAAAAAAGCACTGGTAGAGTCAAAACGACATGAAGCACGGCGCAGTTAGGTAAGCGTCTGGTAACGGTTGGTAGCGTATGTATCTAAGGTTAAAAGATAAAGTTGCCGGCGTTAATCAATCCGCTTGGGATGTGCCCCCACGATCACTTCAATTCAGAATCGTTTGAGATTCACGAACGTGTAAGTGGCCTATACAATGACTTGCGGGGGCTAGCCGATGTGTCAAATCAGTGTTTGTACCCTCCCAGACAAGTCCGGTACCAATTTATCGGTACCACGGAGGGATGAAAGGCTTGGTGAGCACTAGGGCGGATTCGAGCTTAGTCCGTGTGTGTGTGTGTGTGTGTGTGTGTGTGTGTGTGTGTGTGTGTGTGTGTGTGTGTGTGTGTGTGTGTGTGTGTGTGTGTGTGTGTGTGTGTGTGTGTGTGTGTGTGTGTGTGTGTGTGTGTGTGTGTGTGTGTGTGTGTGTGTGTGTGTGTGTGTGTGTGTGTGTGTGTGTGTGTGTGTGTGTGTGTGTGTGTGTATATATATGTGTATGTGTGTGTATGTGTATGTTTATGTGTATGTGTATATGTGTATGTGTATGTGTATATGTGTATATATGTGTACGTGTATGTGTATATGTGTATATGTGTATATGTGTATGTGTATGTGTATGTGCGTGTGTGTGTGTCACGAAATTCGAAAAAGGGGTGCGACCCGGCATCGGATTGGTGCGCTATGGTCGTATAGCTATAAAATGGGTTGCGACGGGTCCTACGGTGTCGGAATGGTGCGCCGGCGCCAGATACCCATAGAAGGGGTGCGACGGGTCCACCGGCGGCCGATACCGAAGGAAGGGGTGCGACGGATCCAGTCCACAGGGGTTACACTGGCGCGCCGGCGCTCTATACCTATGGAAGGAGGTGCGACAGGTCTACCGGCGTCGAAATAGTGCGCAATAAGTTCGTGTGCATGGTGCAAAAGATAGATGGTTGCAGCCGTTTCAAAGCCGTGGCCACGGGCGCTTTGCTTTACACCCTATATGACCTATATGACTCCTCCGTGTGTTCATTTCCTTCTTCGTTCGCCTCAAGTTGGTATCATGCCGCTCTCAGAAAGTGGAAACACGCATGCAGACGGGTGCTTAAATAGTAGCAAGATGTTTATGTGATCTGACGTGGAACGTTATCTTTATCAGTAAGATGATGTCCTTCACGTCATTTTATGCCGAAACATCATTCTTTGATAACTGTTTATAGAAAACAGGAGAAAAACCCATATTTCGTGTGATACTTTTAAATTTCGTCCATAATATATTGATAAGGAGTGTTTGAAGCTGAAGTTCGAATATACTCCAAATGTAGAACTGACGCGTTTAGAAAGAAGACTATGAAATATTTCGCTTAAAGTTATAATATAAAAAAGGAAGAAAGATTGTTGGAGTCCAATTTCATAGAACTAATTACACTAATATTAATTTTCGTTGATTAGTGAAGGCGAGCGAAGCAAACAACACAGAAAGTCTGAAGTCCGGCTTTAGCCGGACGCTCAGATTGGTATATATATATATATAATATCATTATATATGACCAGTCTGAATGTCCGGCTTAAGCCGCACTTCAGACTTTCGGTGATTTTAGCTTCGCTCCCCCTCACTGATCAATGAATGTTAATAGCAGTGGTGTTTTCTGTAAATTAGATGTGTTTTTTAAACAACGCTTTCCTTCTCTTCTTTATATTATAAATTAAGGCGAAAGATTACGGAGTTTTCCTTCTAAACGCGTCAATTCTAAATTTGGAGAATATTCGACCATCAGCTGCAAACACTCCTTCGAAGCCAGAATAATATAGATACAATTTGAAAGCATTACTCGAAGTATGGGTATTCCTCCTGATTTTTCCCAATAGTTATCATATATCAGAATGATGTTTTAACATTAAATGACGTGAAGGACATTATCCTACTGATAAAGATAACGTTCCACGTCAGATCACATAAACATCTTGCTAGTACTTAAGCAGCCATTTGCATGCATGTTTCCACTTTCTGAGAACGGCACCCTACAAACTTGAGGCGAAAGAAGGAAGTAGGCACGCAGAGCAGTCATAAAGGTGAAGAGCAAAGCGCCAAGTGGTTACGGCTATGAAACGGCTGCAACCATTTACCTTTTGCGTCATGCACACTAAGTTATTGCGCACCAATGACCGGGTCCATCGACGCCGGCGGACCCGTCGCACCCCCTTCTATAGGTATCTGGCGCCGGCACACCAATTCGACGCCGGTGGACCTGTCGCACCCCCTTCTACAGGTATCTGGCGCCGGTGGACCCGTCGCACCACTTTCTATAGGCGCCGGCGCGCTAGTGCAACGCCGGTGGACCCGTCCCACCCCCTCCTATAGGTATCTGGCGCCGGTGGACGCGTCGCACCCCCTTCTATAGGTATCTGGCGCCGGCACACCAATTCGACGCCGGTGGACCTGTCGCACCCCCTTCTACAGGTATCTGGCGCCGGTGGACCCGTCGCACCACTTTCTATAGGCGCCGGCGCGCTAGTGCAACGCCGGTGGACCCGTCCCACCCCCTCCTATAGGTATCTGGCGCCGGTGGACGCGTCGCACCCCCTTCTATAGGTATCTGGCGCCGGTGGACCCGTCGCACCACCTTCTATAGGCGCCGGAGCGCTAGTGCAACGCCGGTGGACCCGTCCCACCCCCTCCTATAGGTATCTGGCGCCGGTGGACCGCGTGCGCGTGGAATTGGTGTGCCGTGGTGCAGTATTGCGCAGTAACCTCGTGTGCTTCCGCAGAAGGCAAATGAGACGTTGCAACCGTTTCATAGCATAGAAAACCCATACTTTAAGAGTTTCTGAAGCTGCAGTTCGAATGATCTCCAAATGTAGAACCGACACGTTTAGAAAGAATGCTATGAAATCTTTGCCCTAAATTTATAGAAGAAAAAGAAAGCGTTGTCAGAAAAACAATTCTAATTTTATCATATGAAAATGCCACTACCATTAATTTTCATTGATCAGTGAAAGCTAGCAAAGCGAACGCCACAGAAAGTCTGAAGTCCGGCTTTAGCCGCACGCTCAGAATAAAATATATATATATATACTGTTTTACGTCGACAGTACATATTATATATGTGTGTATATATATGTACTGTACATATAACATATATACATATATACCGCATATATATATATATATATATATATATATATATATATATATATATATATATATATATATATATATATGTACTGTTGACATAAAACGTGATATATCGGGATGATTCACAGCGTCCCCGAGGAAGGCTTAGCCTCAGGCTCTCCGACAAGCTCCGTGGATCTCTTTTTGTCTTGTGCTTCATAGTTTTTCAATTGTGTTTGAAAAATAGTCCATTAATAGGGCAACACATTCGTAGCAAAGTACTTTTCTAGTTCTTAGTTTTGCCTGTTTTTTTTCGCTCCAAGATTCCAGTTCGTAGAGACCAAATTTCTCCTCCATTTGTTAGTGAGCTTATACATGACTAGCGTTCTTCGTAGTCGCTAGTTGCAGTGAAATTCGAATAATTGTCTTAGAAAAACGGTAACTATGCATAATTAGAGAGAATTACACAGGTATCCAACTACTACAAATTGAACAATATTTAAAGAGATGCCCTAGCGAAACGAAACTATTAAGGAAGCGGAAAAATGAGCTTCCTTAGTACTACGATGAGTTATGCTAATTGTGCACAACTATACAAAACAGAGATACAGTCCCTACGAACGACGATCTTAGAGGCACCCTAAGAGCAAAAGAAACAGCAAAATTAATGAAAGGAACTTTACTCAGATTACGTAATCCTATTCACAAACTACCATATGAAAAAAGAAAAACTATTGAAAAAACGAGAAGAAAGACAAGAACAAGAAGCTTTGTGGAGAAAGGATGTTGTTCGCCTTTATCACAATGTGTCCCTGATACAATGTCTTACGTCGATCGTATGTGTTCGCATGTGTGTACATGTGTCCACGCTAAGCGGTAAGAAATCGTCTTTTATTCTTGAGCCTATACACTCTTTTTTCAAAACGGTTTCAGCACATGCTAAGAACTTTTTTCACAAACCGGGTAAGTGTTTACCTGATAAAAGTGTTTTCTACGTCATTTAGAATATTCTGCAATGTCAAATAGTGAAGAATAATGAAGCGCTTACGTCGAGCGAGAAGTGCGGCTCAAGGCTCCGAATGTCCGCGCGGGTGTCTTAGTTTGTCTTAGTTTTTGTCTCGTGTGGCAAAGAGTAGGGATTGGAAGCCGATGAATGTAACCAACTGCGGGTAATAAGTATTCAAATTACACAATCAAATTGCAAAATCAAGCATTGCTCTTGAGTTCAAAATCAGTAGATGTCGAACAGTTTTGAAAAAATAACATAAAATAAGTTCGTTTCTTGAAATGGTTTTCAAGAGACAATAAAATAGAACGACCTCTGATTCAATTGATTCAGCGATCGATTCAAAGTGATAGGCGCAGCGCAAAAGCAGAGTATTTCATATTTTGGAGAGGTGAGAAGTTCTTGTTACCCGCGTAATATTCCTAGTCTTGAAAGCAGGAAGAAATGCAGGAGTCCTAGTTCAAGTCATCTGAAGTTTTGAGGCTTTCACGAAGTATAGCTATAGGGAAACGAATAACCTTGCATTTATACAATGTATCTTCGAATTTAAACAGAAGCACAAAACAAAACCAGAAAACAAGTTAGCATAAAGGATGGGAGGAAAACACTAAAGAAAGTGTTGCAATTCTCACAAAATTACCTTCGAAAGAATTGTCCAAAAGTAATTGGAAGACTAACGTGTGGAAAGGGTTGAAGTCGAGATTGAGCAAAATACAAACAGTTGTTAGTTTAAAACCAGCTGTATCTGAATCCTAGTAATAACATGAAAATAACCCGTGAATCTAGAAAATACTTTTAGGTCCAAATCTACTGCTTCGATAATGCAACCCAAGTATAACAGTCGATTTTTTTCATTCTGTAAGTAAATCGCCCTAGGAAAATCGTTTTTTTAAGCAAATGTTCATGGTTCTTCTCAGAAGTTGAAACTTTTAAGTATGACACCTCTAGGTGTCACTTGAGAAGAGCGATTCTGCAGAGGCGCAGCGATAAGTAAAAAACTCACCCTAATGTTCCTATCCGTAGAGTGAATGGGACTTGCAGGACGGGTACTTTGCGAATCAGAACCATCTAAGGACACATTTCCTACAGGAATCAGCGTGCGATTCTGAAAGAATTGTCGCTGAAGTGAAAGTTCTATGAAAAGGATATACGAAAAGACACACCTCTCCCTCAACAATATCAGATCGTAAGCTAGCTGGAATCGGTGGACGACTACTACCGCCATTGCCGCCACTACTGCTCTGCATAGATCGGAATGAATTGAGGCTTTTCATTGAACCACTTTTTGAACTTGTAGAATCGCCTGGAAGAGGCACGTAATGTAAAAGAGAGCACGCACATGTAGCAGCATGTAGTAGAATAATGGTGAGAAATTCTGATTTCCTTAGAGATATGAGAAAGAAAAATTTCGTCATTAAAATACTAATGAAAGAAAATAAATCAGCGACTAAATGGAAAGATTTCAAAAAAGAAAATGAAAAAAGAAACCGTGCAGAGTCTAATGAGCCTACTACGTGGCTATGAACATCAAGACAACAAAAGATATTTTAGCCGTCTATGCCTACCTTTTCCAACGGATAACATTCCTGGATCGTTCACTATATCCTCCACCTCTTCGCATCCTCCACCTTAAGCGAAATCTCATGCAGAGAAAATGAAAATGTAAACACTAAGAAGCCAAAACAGTGTTGAAGAGCAACATAAGTAAGAGTAATTTTAAACGAAAGGAAAGAGTAGTGCACGATGAAAGAGGAGATGGTAATTAAGCTTCAGTAACTCATGCAGCATTAATATTCATAAGACAAGATAGAATACAAAACAGTTAGACTTATCGAACCAAAAAGAAAACGGATTCGATTCACGGTGACATCGTTGCAGAAAGCGTTACCATCATAGATGTTTGCTTCAAAAATTATTAAATGCGGAAATAAAACTGAGTTACGTAATAATATTTATTGTAGTATTGTTGAAGTAATAATTCTAGCGCATGAGGATATACTACTGTACTGTGGTGTTTGTACATATTTTTGCCATACTGAAACAATGAGTGGTAGCACACGAAGCTACCACGCTTTGCTACATTGTCATCGTTGGCTACCAATACGAAGTTTCGAATTTAACCGTGTTGCGATCAATGTCCTCAAATAATAAATCTATCGTTTTATACTGCACTGAAAAATTAAAAGTACACCCGATATTTGCAGGTTTGATAAAATAAAAGGATGAAGTGTCTGCCGTTAATCATCTGTTAGGGATGCACCACGTTCACTTCAATTTAGAATCGTTTGAGGTTCACGAACGTGTAACTAGCTTAGAAAATGACCTGAAAGGACCAGCCGATGTGTCAACTCAGCGTTTTTATCCTCTCAGACAAGTGTAGTACCAATTTATCGACACTGGAGGGATGGAAGGCTTGGCTGGCACTAGATCTAGGTCGAAACTTCGATCGATAGTGCAGACAGCGGCACCTCTTACCGTCTGCGCTACACCCGCCTCTTGACAAAATATTGTGGATGAAGTGTAGTTGAAGAAAAGTCCTATTTTTGGGAGTGAACATAGGGGGTCAGAGCACGGACTGAGACTACCGCATCTATAGAAGTGAACTGAAACTAACTGAATCACGTGACTCCAATGCATAAGGTCATAACGGAGAAGATTTTGAAGTTAAGATCACGTACTAGCGCGCAAACCTAGTATTGCGGCGCGCGAGGCTCTGGAGGTGTTTTAGATCCACTCCAAGAACCCAAAGATGAATCGCGAAGAGGAATGCCTCTGCATTACGCGGGAACTCCTATTCAAGGCTGACATTTGATTGTGCTAGTCACCCCTCAGGTATCTAGCAGTGGCAGGATAGTTATCCGATCGTAAGGTACGATATTCTCTTCTACTTTTAGCTATGAGGGAGTAGTGTAGCGGTTAGAGGTTTCGCTTCCTGCGCGATGGATCGGAGGTTCGAATCGGCTCTAGTGCTCACCAAGCCTTTCGTCCCTCCGGGATCGATAAATTGGTAGCAGAGTTGTCTGGGAGGATAAAAACACTGACCTGACACATCGGCTAACCCCCGCAAGTCATTGTATGGGCCAGTTACACGTTCGTGAATCTCAAACCAATCTGAATTGAAGTGAACGTGGGGGCGCATCCAAAGCAGTTTGACTAACGCCAGAAACTTCTTTATCCTTTTAGCTAAAATCCCAACAGTCAACTTGAAGCTTTCTTTGTTGGGCTGATAGGGTGTTTCATCGGATAAATCACGTTACTTCTTACCTTTTCATACTCTGAAGAAGGCAATATTGCCGAAACGTTAGCCACGAACGAAGGATTATAACAACCTCGTTCAAATGTAGAATAAGATGGAATAAAAGAACGAAGGAGAATCTATTTTTAAAATACAACACAGTTTCTTTTCAAAGAGAAAAGAAGTGCCATATGCCTCCGCGCGGAACATAAAAGCTGAAATTAGTCAAATAATAAAAGAATACAACCATTTCTTCAATGCAGATTAATAAACAGGATTTCATTGCGCACTGCAATTGCATCAGTTTTCGATGCTCACAGCCGAGGATCCGTTCACTAAATTGAACTTAGAACAGCTTTTCACGCAGATCGCCTTTACAGAAGTGCGACTGCAGATGGAAATAGAACAAAAATCAATAGTACCAAATAAGTACTTTACATATTCTAGCACAATTTAGTTTTTATCAGAGTTCTATTCTGGATGCCTTGAAATCTATTTGCAATGTGATGGGAATGACAACCCGGTCCGTCAAACATTTCTTGCCAAGGTGGGCATCCCTACTTCATCGCCGCACATTGGGCTATGAAGCCGCTGCAACAATGAGAAAGAGGGGCTAGCCTTGAATTTTGCAATTCTCAGGCTCCATCGCTATACGGGAGTCCATGCGAAAAATTGCTAAATTTCCACATACGCTTCCTTCTCGAACACAATTCTCCATGGCAGGCACATTGCAAATGTTCTCACTTCTAGTTTAATTCAAAATAATATCACTATGGAATAGGTTTTCGGTTCGTTTGTTTTTATTTTGCTAGTCATCATTTCCAGTGACAATTTCTGCTCCATTTGATTATCTGTCCTCTATTACCAGAGTTTCCTAAACTCAATATTTTAAAGTATTTAGCTCACCGTTGTACGTTTATTAAAAACGCAGGATGTTTGCTAATTTTAAAGGACTTGTTGGAACTAAATCAAGTTTGAAAAGTGCATAGCGGAGGACAGACTACGAGATTCTTTTCTTTTCATAAAATAAATTATCCAATGGGTGATGGTTTTTTACAGCAGATTTAAAAAAAAAAAAACTTTCCTACCATTTTGTTGGTGAAAATGTGGATTTCTACAATAAAAACGTCAGTCACAGCGAATCTTCCTTTTTCAAAAACAAAAAAGGTGACCGAAAAGTAGTAGAATGTTTCACTAATTATGCTTCATACACGTACATATTCGCAATGTTCACAGATGGCAGCATAACTCTGCGCTCTTTATAACCACATAGTTGAAACTGCACAAAGATTAACTACTAAAGAGCGCCTCCGTTACTTGTTGCTTCTGCCACAAACAAGTACTTCCTCTTGAAGTTGATGGTGGTGATATCGCCTCGTTTTCTGCTAAGGTGCACATCCTAACATTTGAAGGCTTTCGTTAATCCACTTATTTCTAGACACTGTTGGAGCTCTTCCGAAGGGAATCATTTCAGACAACACATATTCCTTTGAAACCTAAGAAGCGAATCAGTTGACCCTGATATATCTTGTTAAGGTGTTTTCTTTTTACAACTACTTCGGTTGGCAACGAAAATAAATAGGAGGGAGGAAATGGACAAACTATGCTTTCCAATGACAACTATTGAATCAAAGCACTGAGCAGCTGGGTGTCACATGATAATAAAGCTACAAGAAGACCGCTGACCCGATGCTCACATTTTATGCGAACTTCTTTAAGGAAAGATGGAGGTGATACTGTTGGCTTCCGCTCGAGCAAATCGAAGAAGTGCTGCCTGCTATCACGATTATGTAGCGCTGTTCGCCGTGCAGCTGTGAAATCTTGCTTGAGTAATGTATAAAAAAGGATAAAGAATGGAGTAGCTGGCATGTCAACCCGCATGGGGAGCGTTGTTGCTGCAACTCGTAATCGTTGAGGTTTTGGAACGTGCTGGCCTGTGCAATGACCTGCGGGGGTCAGCCAAATCAATGTTTTTATCCTCCTAGACAGGTACAAATTTGTCGATGACGACGGGATGAAAGGCTTGGTTTGACTAGGGCGTTTTGGAACCTTCGACCGTGTAGCCACAGCGGACCTCTTACTGCGGTTCACCCGCCCATAAGTAATGTATATAAACAGGAATATGAATTTACTAGCAGAATGCCATCATTACTTTGACGTTTCGCAGTAAATCATTCACAATGGGTAGTTTTCGCAGTTTGTTTGATATAATATACTCATTAAGCATAATACAATTTCTAGACTTAAAAACGATGAACCCTAACGCAAGGTGCGGTTGGAGATGGTCTCAATAATTAGATCCATTACACTGAAGATAGAAGAATGTATGGAATTAGTGATAGAAAAACTGGAATGAAAGCAAATGAATTTAAAAAAACATAAACACAATATACCTTGGGTGTTATCACTATCCTTATTTTCAATTTCATCGAGATACATCAACTTTCTCATCTTCTTATACTGAAAATTGTCCAACTCCATAACCTAGAAATTTTCCGTTCCACTATTTTCGACGGCAATGAAAAAGAGGGTGAAAGGAATTGAAACGAAACAGAACAGCAACGCTGGAAAACTTCCTACTCACAATTGCTTTCGTTCTGGATATTAGTTCGTGGATGACTCCTCTGTGTTCTGGATGCGTGATGAACAGGTGCTTTAATTTAAAAGAGAAAACTTTAAAAGTAGTATCAACTATGAGAATGAACGATAATTTCGTCATTATAGTTATAGTTGTACAATTTGAATCCTCAATGATTCAGGTTTGTTCCTTACACAGTGGTCTAATCAGCTTACATTTAACAAATCTCCAGTGGATGGGCGTTCTTCGGCTTCTTTTCGTAAGCAAATATCTACAAAGTCTTTGAACCGCTCAGACCTGGAAAAAAGGACGAAAATCAATACATTCTAAGTGAAGTTCATCGGCCAAGATGTTCAGCACTACGCACGACATATAAAGGTCCAAAACTGAGATTAACATTACCATTCGGGTTGATTTTCATTAGTGACAGGGGCCAATTTCGGAGGATCATTCTGAGCTATGTGGTACAGAGCGGACATGGCATTCATATTGAACAGTGGTGGCCGCCGTTCAGCTACAAAGGGAAGAGTATTCTAAGCAACGCTTCGTACACAAAGCTTGCAGAATTACTTAGCTAAAAACGACGCATTTTTGTCAGTCAGGCCCGGACAGCAATTTCTGCTGTATTTTCTCCCCACTTACTGAGTGAGAAGACGCAAACAAAACAAATTAAAATATTACATATGTTCTCCAATCATGCAGTTGTAATGGTTACACGTATTTATTATGAGAGTATATATACAATATAACGAACAAGTCCTTACTCCTTTGTTTGAATACTTGTTGTAATGTTAATGTTTGTCTTGAAAGCTAGGATGATTTTTACACCTTCACTGACTTTTCTTGGGCCCAGGAGCCGTCCAGATAGAAATACCTCTGTCATTATGTGCCAACAACCGAAGTTTGGCCCCTTTGGAATGGAGCGCATACAATTTTCTACCTTCCTCTCGGAATTAGTTAATCGCTCATTTTATTGATTTTCGCTTGCTTCTGCATTAGACGTAGGTGAAGGCATCTAGCACTCTACCGCACCGCTTCTAGCGCATATGCCTAAGGAGCTTCACTGTGCCTCATGTTGTTTTAACTCTACTATAAATATATATATATATATATATATATATATATATATATATATTTTTATATATATATATATATATATATATATATATAGATGCACCTCCGCTCTTTTGTCAATGTGCAGAACATGATAAGTGAACAGTGAGCTTTGAGTACTACGAGTTGCGCCAAAAACTCAACCTGGGAAAAGGAGCAATCATCAACAACACGTTGGGGGACAACAGTGTTTCCAATTCGAAGGTCATCTGCTAGTTTAAAGGCATCAACAACACGTTGGGGGACAACAGCGTTCACCCCACGAATCTGAGGTGGTACGGATTTCAGGTGGAGTATTCGTATACGGGATCGTAGATTATGGAGAGATGGTAATTGGCGTAAAAAACGGCCCGGAAGATGCGGCTTCGGGTGTTCCGGCCCGCTATGTTCTACAAGGAGTTCGATTGGAGCGCGCCAGCTTTGCGCACGCCCGAAGCCGTATCTTCCGAGCCGTCGCTTCGCGGCAAGAGATACATGCTTCCAAGACGAGCGCAGGAAACGACTGTTCCCTCCTTACAAATGACTATGAGCTACCTCCTACAGGCGAGACTATCACAGCAGCCGTATACGACGATAAGGTTCAAAAATTCATCGATGCAACTCCGGAAAATCTCTACTGCCCATTTGGTGCGTAATAACCCGCGGTCGCTTCGGAAACTTGCAAAAAAAATTGCGAGGCCAAAGCTGTCACTCAGTTGCTCACCAGCATTCGTCGGATCTCATAGACTACAATTAATTTTGACCGCTCAAACATCACCTGCACGAGATAAAGCTAGACAGCAAACACAAAACAGCGGTCGACTTTTTTCAACAACTTTTTAGCGTCGCAGCCTCCTGAATTCTGCGCAAAGGGAGTCAAACGTGGGAACGTAATAAAAAAAATTTGCGCTCTTTGGAAAACCCGACGAGTAAAACTACAGTAAATGCCAAAAAGGTAAAATCAGATGCTGAATAGGAAAAAGAAAAAAATACTGAGAATAGAAAATGGAGAAAGAATAAAACACAAATTTCTGAACATTTTACAAAGACTTTCGAGAGGAACTTTCACCTCATTCTTTGCAGGTGCACTGATAAACGTGAATCATTAAGTTTTGTCTTACTTCTGTAAAAAAATTGTATTCATCATTCCCATTCCTCTCTCCCATAGCAGAGCAAAAATAATTCCGAAAGATTGATGCAAAACGAAAAAAATTCCAAAGAATTGTCGCAAAAAAATCAGGAATAACACTGACAATTAACTGCAGATACCTAATTCAATGCATGTAATCCCAAGAGACCATATGTCAGCTTTTTCGGTGTAGTGACCCTCGTCCATGGCAAGAATCACTTCAGGTGCCATGAAGAAAGGGGTTCCTATGAATGTCTGAGCTGGATCTGTCATCGAAGCAGAACCGAAGTCTGCTGAAATTTAATACATACATTTCAACTAATTGCGACAGAAGTATATGACAGAAGTGTTGAATGAACTGAATGGAATATGACAAGGACACTCTTTCTAACAGAAGAGACCGCCGACTCCAAGGGTTATGGATTGTAAATAAGAGCAGGACAAAAAGACAGAACTAACCAAGTTTAACGTGAGCGGAGTCCGACAACAGAATGTTTCCTGCTTTGATATCTCTATGTATGCGTTTTAGCTGGTGCAGATAATGTAAAGCCAAGAGGGTTTCGCAGCAAATCGCGGAAATCTCGACCTCCCGCAGTCCTTGCCGCAGAACATCAACAATGTCGGCTGCGGAGCCAATACAGTATTCCATTACAAGCTGAAAAGGAGAAAAATTAATGAATACCTGAGGTTCCCATGAGTAATCACAAGGAAGTCATGAAGGATAACTTGCCCAACAGGTTTGTTCTTTTAAAAAACATGCTTTGTACTCGACAATATGAGGATGTTTGATTTTGTGAAGGAAGGACACCTCAAAATATCTCTATTACCAATTATCAGTAGACGAGCCATTCGCTAAGAAATACTTACTTCTTTCAGAATGTCGGCCCACTTTTCCCCAGCCTGCTTGCCCGAATAGGCCATCTTTTTAATGGCAACTGTTTCGCCTGCTTCTTTGTCAAATGCCTATATGGGCCACAATAGAACTGCTGACCAGAAAGTTATCATGATTACAGAAACATTCACTTACAAAGTAAACAGCTCCAAATGATCCATGCCCGATCTCCCTAAGATCGTCATATCGAGACTCTGGATCTTTATTGCTAAAGAGGGCAGCGATGGCAGGATCCTAAATTGGCAGTGCAATCGTATAACAATACTCGCATCCCTGATAAATCTGACTGGTCGAACTTTCAGAACAAAAGAAAGGAGAAAGAATAGGCTAATTCTATCTTGACTCTTTGAAGCGCTTCCTATGTACTACGAAATGAAGAGAGGTGGGGAAATCTACATTTAACAAAGGCAGTACTGCTCGCTTTCTCCTTGTTTTGAAAGGAAATGAGTAAAGCTGAAGAAGAACACTAAAATAAATACAAGAATTGGTTCCTGTTTGAAAGAGGAATGAAGTGGCAATTCTTAGACTTAAACTTAGAATCCTTAATCTATGCATTTTAGTTAACCATACTTCCTTCATGACAAAGCAATAAGTGATATAAGGTCATTTGCGGTTGAAATCTGAACAAATCTATGTTAACAACAATCACGGAAAGTCCATACCTTGATAACACCAGGTTTAACCCCGGAAGGGGCCATTATTAACGCGGAAACCCGCTGAAGGTATCATGAAACGTCAAATCAGTTACACGATAAGGATTTCTTGTCCTTTCTTCACTTCCCCGCAGAAAAGTGTTTACCTATAAAGGATAAAAGATGCAAACTCCAAACAGCATGGATCTTAAAAATGAAAATTACACCGGAGATTACACAACAATTGAAGGCACAATCACAATTCTTTTCTATACATCAACTTTAAAGAGAATGAATGTGGAAGAGGAAATGGTGACGGTTCTGTCATCAATGAATAAACGAAGAATATGAGTCAGTTAAGCCAATAAAGTGCACCAAGCGACTTTGAGTGATAAAAGGAAATGCGAAGATGTCGATGCAGGGCACTCAAAATTCCCTAGCGAGGGCAGCGTTGCCTGTACGTGACTCACAAACGGACCGCCAGATAAGCTGCATATGTGCGCACAACTCACAAAGCGGCAATGGAAAAACCGGAATCGTTCCAAAGAAAAAAACCAAATATAATCCACGCAAAACACAAAAGTCAATTAGTAGTGCTAGAAAAGCTAGTGAATTCAAGAACCAAAACAAAGCACGATCTGCACCAAAAGCACGAGTGAGAAGTGCGCAAATACGGGGAATAATCTAGAGCGCAGTTGACGTACACTCCACCGAAAATGCCATACAACACAACAGTACCACTGAAATTATTGTAGAAGCTATTCGTTTCCCAACAACGAAGTTTCCCAGCGCAAAGCTGTATGCCCAACCGCACAACGCTCTTGTTTTCGGGAGTCTGTAGCTTTCTCTCTTTGCAGTTTCACACGAAAACGTTCAAATGTCGACTAACTCACTTCGAATTAATTCTGCGATTAAATTTTTGCGATGTCTGCTTCGTAGACTATGCTAAGTATGTTGCTGAGGATTTCAGATGACAGCTATTATTGAAACATCGCCTGGAACTTGCGGCTGCAAAGGAGTACGATTTTGTGCATTATGTGAGACCTCTGATAGAGTTCAGAGGCTGAGGGTTGAGAATGACAAGTACGTTGGTGTTCCTCTTAGATCGTGTTGTGAGACGATACTTCCTTTGGTCAGGTATGCGGATTACGACATATATGTATTTGACTACATCACAAAGAGAGGAGTTCGTTGCCCTTCTTTGACATATACATCTTCTGTAGAAGACATCCAGTCTGGTAAGCAAAATTACTAATAGCATCAGTCAACAGTTATCGTAGTATTTGGTAGTGCAGTTCGGACTTTGTGTCTAGGTGCGTCTTTGAATATTATCCACTAGGTGTTGTCTTTATCCAACATGCAAACTGCATTCTTGTTAGGAAAGCCACAAACGAAAAGCGGTCGTGTTTTTAACCGTGTTACTTAACGCACCATACTATGATGCACCATATGATACTATAGATCGCAAACTACCCTGCACAGACTCCCTTCAAACAAATGTTTTTTTTTTAGTTTCTACTCTAACTGCTACATCACTATTCACCACATGTGAAGGACCATAGTGAAATATATTTGAATCGCGGGTTAACTTAATTTTAGAACGGAAGTTGAGCAAATTTCTAAAATTGGATCCTCTCTTGTGGTATGTAACGTTTACTTTGCAAGTCTTACAGCAAAAATGCGAACACCCTTAAAATTTGGTAACCACATCATCGAATCATCGAACATATGGCTTGTGGAGATGTAAAAAGGGTAAAATGTAGATGGGGAGGAGGCACTCATGGCGCCCTTATTTCTCAAAGTAAATAATTAAATTCATAACAGGCCATGAGACCTAAGCATTAATCTTAGATGATCTCTGACATGTAAGGTAAGGTTACTAAGAGAAAAAAGTAAGAACTGTACTCGACCTGCAATTAGAGCGCAAAAAAGTCTATAGAGAACAAAAACCGTTCTTAGCAGTCAGATACCGATTGCTGAGAAGCCGTATCTGGGATCACTTTCGGTTTCGTTGAAAGTACTACATGATTCCAATTGGCTATTCAGTTCTGGTAAGCCGGTTTGGAGAGTTTGAGTCAAAGCATTAGTAGTTCCAGCTCTATGATTTCTTTTTTTCTAGCAATTTTAGTTTTCATCCCATAGATCCTCAAAGATTTCGTTGGAAGTTACATGATGGCTGATGCTTAGGGTTGTTGCCCCGACTAACTTGGTTATTCACTTCCAGAAGACCCATTTGTAGAGTTTGGTGCGGTTAAAATAGTAGATATTTCTGTTCTATTTTCTTTCTGCTCTTATTAAGTTTACCCTACATATCATGGAGTCTCGAAGATTATCATAGGTTTTAGAACCCCGACTTACTCAGCTATTTACTTCAAGTCATGAACTAGCGATTGATGAAGTATCGCCTTCTCAAGTGGTGAAGCCATTTCTCAGTCAAGAAGGGTCTTTGCGCATACTGGATTTTTCAAGTTCTAAATTTCGAGTGCAGTTCAGTAAGAGCGTAGTTGAGTGCTCCTCTTCAACTACACTTTACCCTTATACGCACCTTCTTTTCATCATTTATGCAGGCGTACAGAGTTGCTTCGTGGAGTGAACTGATCAGCCTAGTGATCCTTCTAATCAGAGATGCGATAGTCGGAGTAAGTGTACTTTTGGACGGTTGACGAAGGATTCCTCATCGACGTGTCATCCCGACACGTCGTTTTACGCAGATTACACAAATATTCGTTCCTCTAGGTCGCGAAGACTGGATATTTCTGTTAAGGTTGAACCGTACATGGGATATTCGGAGCCGGTGCTCTGACCACCTTCACTTTTGTACGGTGAGCAAAGGGACTTTACTTTTGGAAGGTTGGGAAAGGGATTCTCATCACTTGAGCTGCACCCCATTAGCTAGACTCCCTTCAGCTGACGAAGGTCCGGCACCTCCCTATCGCACCTATGCTTCTAGTTTTTGGCTTCTTAGGGAGTGGTTCACGTTCTCGTTATGATACTTGCAAACAGTTTGCGCACTCGATCTACTACTACGGAGGACCCGATTTAGAAATTATGAATTTTTCTTTTAGCGTATGTCGATTCTCACTGATTGCAGTATGCTTCAGATGTGTACCATTTTGACACTCATTCATGAATCGAGTGAAAACCTCACGGCCTTCCCTCGGTTCTAAACAGGTGTTCCAGTTTGAGTTAGTTTTTACGCACACTAGTGTGTATTAATGTATGAAGCTAAGCAGTGATGAGTAATATTGGTTTTATTAAGGTAAAAGAATTGAATTTGCGACGATTGACCAGCTTGTGGCTAGTTTAACAGAAAGGTTAGCGCGACGTGCTCTTTAGAGCAATTTTGAATTTTTACGCTCTCTGCAAAAGTTATTGAAACGCATCACATGTCCTCTCCTCATCATTTTACCCAAGCCAAATGCATAAGTGTCTCTAATCTTCGGTCGTTGAACTATAACGGAGTATCGAATGGCTTCTTTCCTATTTGTGAAGGGGGATCGTTCCTACCATCACCGTTTCGATGGGACATTCGATGAGGCTGACCGCGTTTTCCTCCCTGCAAGGCGCCCAGATTTCAGAAACATAGATCGAAGAACTAAAGAAAGATGGTATTGATCCCTTTTTCTTCTATCCTACATCTTCGATACCCTTGTATGCTCCCCAAACTGCTCGTATCCTCCCGCTCAGCTCGGAGGTCAAACGGTTCGTCACGTTGATTATTCGCTTCGGTGGGCGTGAAACCCTCACCGCATTGCGTTCTCAAAAGTGCCACTGAGTCTTTTCGGTGAGATTGAATCACACTGTCGAATATTATCTTCAGGTCGATAATGATGTTCTTATAAAGGATAAAGCGCACGGCGTTGATCAATCCCTATGGGTATGCGCCTACGCGTTCGACTTCAACTCAGACATCGCTTGAGGTTTATGAACGCGCATGCAGCCTTACCATGACTTGCGGGGGCTAGCCAAGTCAGTGGTTTCATCCGACAAGTCCGGTACAAATTTATGGACCCCGCCCAATGAAAGGCTTGTTTTGAAGTAGTGCGGATTCGAACCTCCGATCGAGTGTAGCCACAGCGAAACTTGTTGCCGACTGCGCTCTCTCTCTCTCTTACCAATCTTAAGAAGTGAGGACGAAATTCCAGAACAACTCATATATAACTGATTTGAGACACTATGCACTTGAGTCTCCCTCGATTCTTTGCGTCCCATTACACACGTTCGCAGGGATGCTGAACTTCACTGAAGAAGCGGCGAGTTGATAAGGTCTATTTTAATGTCCAAGCACAATTCTCGACATATTATATGTATACCCAAAACTTGTAATTCAATTAAGAAGTTTGAGATGAAAAATTGCAGTGAAATTGTGCCTGTCTGATGCCACAAAAGTAGGTTTAAAGTTGGAAATACGTACACTGGTAGGAATGAACAGAATTGGCAATCCATATGTTCGATGCCATGAAACCAAGATCTCTAAGCTCCAGAGATAGACTCTAAGTTGTAAGTTTCTTTTCTGATGAAAGTGCTAGTGTTCTCCGCTCGCTGCGATTTTTTCTTGGGATTTATCCAAATTCCACGGAAGAGGCGTTTGACTCAAAACGAAGGCGAAGTATGCTAAGTAGCGAACTGCAGATTGATTTTCTTCACGGACGTGACTCCTTGAAAATGCTACTTCCGGTACTGACTTGACACATTGGCTATCCCCCGCAAGTCACTCGCTGTGTAGGCTTCTTTCGTATATCTCCAACCATTCTGAATTGATGTGAAAGCGGTGGCGCTTCCCAGGCTGATTGATAAACGCCAGACACTTTATCCTTCTATCCTTTATGAATAAAAATTGAGTTTTGATGTATAAAATGTCCTCTAATGTTTTACACAGAATACCGAGCTATCTCAGCTCTCTTACTAATCTTAAGAAATGAGGACGAAATTCTGGAACAACGCAGACATAACTGATTTGAGACACTACGCGCTCGAGTATCCCTCGAGTATTCTTTATGAAGTTCTTATGGAATGATAAAATTCCGGTGGTCAAGCTATTGTATAACTCTCAAAGTACGCTTATGTATTGAGTAGGGGCGCAGTGGCTTCCGTGACCCTCCTCTTTCTTCTCAGGTGAGTCGAAGGCCTTGTTTAAATCTAGGAGGAGAGACACAGCGGCATCCTAATCTCTAGTGCTACTTCGATGAGTTTCGAAACATGAATGCATATGGCATAGTTCCGGATCCTTTTCGAAACCCTGCTTGCTCGCATTGTTGTCATCTAACGTTTCCTTCCCGATTGTAAAGATAACTGCGATGCGATGTGGGTCCCGTCTCCTATACATTATCACACCTTTCTGCTCATATACCTCTTAGAATAAGGATTCTTCAGACTTTCGAATTTGACTCCCTTTGGTCCGGATGCCGTGAGATTCTACACAGACACGGAGGGTCCGGCTTCTCATTATCGCACCTATGATCACAATAGAAATCTCGGGTAGCTTCCTCCAACGCACGGCTCAATGCAGCGGTTGTTCCATTACGGTTGCGGAGTCATCATTGTCTCTTGGTTTTCTTAGCGAAAGGTCATTAATGAAAAGGTCTCATTTTGTTTGCTTGTGTCAGGACTTAAAGAAATATGTCTCTATAATGTGTTCACGCTCAGCATCTTCGTAAAACCTCTTCACCCACGATGAGTTTCTATCTTGCATTGGCTATATATATATATATATATATATATATATATATATATATGTATATATATATATATGTATATATATATATGCATATACACATATATATATATATGCATATACACATATATACATGTGTATATATGTATATATATATTGTCCTTATATTCAAAGCACTTACGCTGACCTTTTTTTTGGTAGTAGGATGGTTTGGAACCAGCGACCGAACGTACAGCCGCAGCGGAACCTGTTACCAATCGCAAATTCGCCCTACTAAAGTTTGGATTAGTTTTTGATAATGATATTTTGTCAAAAAAAAAAAGAAAAAGAGGAAGTTTCTAGCGATGTGAGATAGTGGAGGAGAAAAGAAGTGTTTGCTTATAATGAATGCTGTTAAAATAGCT
>NC_087373.1:20352429-20444929 GCF_031761385.1 Necator americanus
GAGTTATCTACAACGCTAGTCCAAATACTAGGGACAGTTGTTTCTCAACGCTTCAGGGACGTAATTACAATGAGGACCATTCAAACAATTACTGATTAAAATAGTTGCTGACGGCCACAGATGATATGCCATGCCATGTTCAAATATGGAACACTTAGTCGTGATGATGGGCGCATTCTGCGGTTTCCCGATTCGCACAATGCCGTCATCGCAAACAAAATGTCCAAAGCGATTGTCTCACTTGACCACCATTTACAATGGCCGATAGGACGCAAATTGACTATCTGCTGATGTGATACCGCGACCAAAAGCTCGCCAAACAACGAAAGTCATGCTTTGCAAAACGGTCACAACGCAACATCGTCCGCTTATCTTCAACCAAAATAACCAAGATATCTTGCTTGCTATATGCTTATCTTCATAATTCTCCAAAAGCAGGATGCTTGGAGCAGACCTGCTCGAACCAGTTGATGGCATCGGAAGAGGAAAAAAACTGAAGTTACCTAGCACATTCAGTTGTCGTTCACCGTCGAAAACAATCCGTCTGAGTGGCTGATCAGAAGCCATATCGACTGAGCGGCAGATTAGGAAGCATTACTGGTCAGAATGATCCAACCCAACACTTTCTATGTATACTTATAATTATATAATTATATACAAGTTCTCCATTCTTCTTTTGGTTCGTTTGAAGAGGAACAATGATTAGGTGCCTTCATGAGTTCAGTTCATGAGTATCCTTTCTCGGTGGCTGCTGATCGGATTACCTCCGTGTTCTCATCATGAAGATAGATATCCCGTTTCCGCCATACTTTCCATGCTTGCTGCCTGGACTTTGACCAGCGTTTTTGACTCAGTTGATACTTCCTAGTTGACCTCAAATGCGGTTGTTGAATGCGAGTTCATAAAATGGTGGCGATTGTCGGTTCAAAAAGGTGTTGAAGTGTTCCCTCCAGATTGGTATTGTTGAGGCGCGTTGAGGACGATAATATTGTAGTAAATCATATGCCTTCTTCTGTTACTTGTCCTTTCTTTTTAATTTCTTCGCTTATGACGTACTTTTATTCCTGTGACTACGTTGCAACTGAGGGCGCAACCTCCTTCCCCAAAATCCGTGTCCGGAATCCGTTTTCGTGTGCAGCGTTCCGGATGAAATTAGTGGTGAAGTTTGTATCACCATCCCCAAACATGTCATTTTTTGTCAGCTTCGGTTTTTTTCGAACTTCCTCATTCAGTCCTTCATGTAATAATGCCATAGGATGTGAAAGATGACCGAAATCGAATGCAACCTCCCGAATAGCTTTAGATTTTGGGCGCTACATCCAGGCGACTTCGAACAAATTCCTCCCTCCAATTTTTCTGTGGTCATCTGTAACGGCTTTCGCTCAACCTCTTACTTTCTCTTCGTCAGCATCACCTCTGTAAATGTATAACAGATGTGAGAATGATGTCCTGAACAACCGGCTATTAACGCAGTATTTTGGAATGGTTGTAATGCATTGAAAATCTTTAAATATTTCCGCTGTACAGAAGTGTAGGCTCTCGATTGCTCTATTCAACTCCGGTGTACAATGCTTGGTCGCTGCCTTGTTCCACGACAGCATCCCTGGATTGTACAAATGATTTAACAGAGAAGTGAGAAAAGTCCATTGTTCAGAAGAATCTACTGCCCGCCCGGATGATCTTGCTTTAATCATGTACACGTCGGGCACTACTGGAGCACCGAAGGGTGTCATGCTGCTCCAAAAGAACATCGTTTCTGCCATTTGCGGTCAAACGCACGGTGTAGGCATTATCAGGTAACTGTTTTTGTGCTCGCTGAGCGGTTGTTACCTTTCTTCATGTTATTTATCGCAGTGAGACCGATACTTACATTGGCTATTTACCTTTGGCACATATTCTCGAACTGGATGCAGAATTAACAGCATTGTGCTGTGGGTGCAGAGTGAGGAATTTGTTATATCACTTAATCTCATGAAGTGTTCGTATTTTTAACTTCTTTTGTATAATTGTGCAGTCACCCATGTGTGTTGCAGGTGGGTTATTCAAGCCCGTTGACATTGCATGATCGAGCAAGTAAGATCAAACCTGGTACTCACGGTGATTGTCATGCACTTCGACCCACCTTAATGGCTGCTGTGCCGGTGAGTCTTTTTTGTTATTACTAATTCTAATTTTCTTATCTAGTTTTTTTGGTATTATGACATTAGCGGAAGAATCCTAAGTTCAGAAACAATATAAATATTTCTATTAGAGTCAGTTCACTTATTTCCAGGCTATTATGGATCGCATCTTCAAAGCAGTATCTGAGGAGGTCGCGGCTAGTCCTAGAATCATGCAAGAGTTGTTTAAACTCAATTACGAGCGAAAAAGGGCTCGTTATCAAGAGGGTTACTGCAGTCCCTTCCTTGACAGGTGGTTCTAAGCTTCCATTTTTTATACTTTCTTCTGGGAACGTCTGTCAGCTACACATTTCAGAATCATATTTAAGAAGATCCGTCGTCTTCTGGGTGGGAAGTTGAAGGGTGTCTTATCGGGTGGTGCTCCTTTAAATGCCGAGACACAACGATTTATGAATATATGCATGTGTTGTCCTGTTGTTCAAGTATAGTTAACCATTGATGAAGAATTGGCTTAGAATTTTTAGATAACTATTTCTTATAGGGATACGGCCTGACGGAGACATGTGGTGCCGCGTGCGTGGCCGATATCAACGACCTTAGTACCGGTACTGTGGGTCCTCCTGTACGATGCTGCGAAATTGTTCTACGCGAATGGCAAGAAGGTTCGTTGTTAATGAGATAGCGATGCCTTCTAAACTATGAGGTGTCATCAGCTTTAGGTGGTTATTCACCTTTCAATGATCCCCCTCAAGGAGAAATTCTGATCACAGGAGAAAATGTGTCCCCGGGATATTTCAAACAACCTGAAAAGACAGCCGAAGAGTTTATTATGTACAAGGTACAATGTTTGCTGGACTTACCAAAAATTACCCTGCAAAGATGTTCATTTTGTTCCAGGGAAAGAGGTATTTTTGCACAGGAGACATCGGCGAAAAAAGGAAAGATGGATCATTGATTATAGTAGGTGCGGAGTTCTCATCATCATGTGAAGTTTCTGCTCTAGAGCGGCTTTTCCTAATTTAACAATTTTTTAAATTTCAGACAGAAAGAAAGATCTTGTCAAATTGCAACATGGTGAATATGTTTCGCTTGCAAAGGTTCATTTACTTTTTTTCGTTTTCTTCGCAGAACTTATCGCTTTCGAATACAAAATCAATATGTCTCAGTGCTATTTTGTTCTGCAGGTGGAGTGTGCCCTTCTTAATTGTCCAATCGTTGATAATGTTTGTGTGTATGGATGTAGCTTCGAAGCAAATACAATTGCACTCGTAGTACCCAACCAAAAGCACCTGGAGAAAATTGCTGAGGAGGTCTGTATCATATTCAAGGTTACCAGTTCTAATCTTTACGCAGTAATGTATTTTTCAGGTTGGAGAAGTATCACAAGAATTTAAAACAATCTGTAGAAGCGAAAAAGTTGCCTCCGAATTCCTCAAACGGATGAATGAGCATGCCAAAAAAAGTTGGTTCCGCAGTTTATGATCTCACCTAGCTAAGTTTCTCATCCAGTTGCAGTACATTCTGCATAAGCTCTTCTTCGTAGCTGTTATAAAAGTTTCCAATTGTAACTGATAGGAGAGAAATAGGAAATTCAGGAATACCTAACACGGGAAAGCACAGGCAGTTACTTTGCTAGATTTAAGTAGTTCTTCAGAAGAAAGGAATGCTCTATGAGATGGACTTCTATTTTTAAAAAATCAGAATTCAGCAGTTCTCTGGAATGCGTACACTTTTCTCATTGCTGTACTGTCCATTAAAGGCATCACTCCACGAATGTGAGTTGGTACGGGTTTCAGGCGGATGATGCCTACAGGGGTCGTAATCACGTTTGCGCCCAGCCCCGCCCTCCTGCGCTTCGTCGAAAACCCATTCGGACGAATCGCAGGCGGGGGCGGGGCGAAGGGGTTGCGCTTTGCAGAAAAAAACAGAAGTTGTAAGAAAAAAAAAACAAAAAAAAAACACAGTACCGTCCGTTTACACTGATATATATATATATATATATATATATATATATATATATATATATATATATATATATATATGTATATATATATATATATATATATATATATATATATATATATATATATATATATATATATATATATATATATATATATATATATATATATATATATATATATATATATATATAGAAACCTTTTCAAGCGGAAAACATTGCATAGTATGTTAAACGTATTTCTTCAGGTAAATTGTCAAAAATCGAAATGCCTGTCGCCATCCATTTGTGTGAAGAGATATGGACACCTGACAGCGGTCTTCTTACGGAAGCGTTGAAACTGAAACGAAAACCTCTTCAAGTGAAGTACCAGCACGTCATTGATGGATTGTACCAGAAGATTCGCGCTGCATCGTAGACTCTGCTATCAATTCTCTTCAAGTTAAATTTGGCTGTAGCAGCTGGTGAGAGCACTGAGAAGTCGTTGCTAGTCCAGAACTTCCTAGCTCATGTATCCTTCAGCTGCAGTTGCATCCGAAATTCGTTCTTTGTTGAATTGTTCTAGATATTCTCATAAGTATCACGTAAGCTTTCATCATTAGACATGCCTATTTAACTGAGCAACTCTCCCTAGGTTTGTGTGGTGCTGCGCATGTGCAGCATAATAAACCGCCTGTCTTTTTGCTCCATTTAGTTCATTAATCTAAGCTTCACATTTTTATGGTGCACTTTAGCAAGGTTGACACAGTACGGAAATTCTTACGTAACTCCTGGGCGGGCTACATCTAGCCTTAGAATCTTCTTTTTTTTTTGTTATTTCCGTTGTTCTTGAATTTTAGATTGTTTACCGTTTTATTCATGGACTCATGCTTCGCTATACAAATTGGTGTTTTGCTGGTTGCTACTCGTAAGAGCTGTTTTCACCAAATTAGTAGAGTTATGAAAGATTACGGAGTATTCACCTGTCCTCATCTGGCGGCATGAATCGTCCTTGTTTCACCTAACTTGTAGAGATTTATGACTGGTTTCTGTGCTCATTCTTGGCGCCCGGTTCCACACCGAAGAAAAGTCCTCGCACCTGTCCTATGCCACACAACCTAGCCTCGGGCCATTATCAAATGTATTACTTTGTTTTAGAATTGTTCTACTATGTGTTCATAGTGTATGAGTTTCTAAAATACTAATAAAGACTTTTATTTTAGTTTGAGAATCTGTTTAATATTTAGAGGAGGGGGATTAATTTGATATGAACACAGAGATCAACGGATATCACATGCGGTATTTGGTTCCATTTGCATATTTCATCGATTCCCCGCATGCTAGTTGAGGTATTTTCAGCGGAACCAGTCGTCGATACAGAACTAGCCACAGGAGTAGAGCACCACCCAACGTGCCTAACTGAAATGGAATACTTGATGGAGACTATACATTTAGATCGATTATTGTCAACATGAACATGCAGCAAAGAGCCACACTTATAGTACTTCGATTTTTCTGAAATTGATCGGAAATGAATCCTTGGGATTCATTCTATTCATTTGTATAATTTGAGATCATGCTGTACTCTTCGTATTTTTCTAATCTTGAGGTATCGTCTCTTATTCAGTCGATGCTGTTTTCGCATTAGCGTGTTGTCAGTAATCTACGTTTGCATTCAAGTTTACTCGAAGAAGAAACATTGGGGATGGTTCGCTTTTTTGAAGTTAACATTATCGTACCTCTATTCCCCATACTGGTATGGGTCCATGAGTCTGAAATAACCAAGACACAAGAAGTGGTCCAAGTGTTCGCGCCAGACTGCCGGACATCAACATGATGCCTTGCATTGTACCCTACAAATAAGCATATTGTGGAGATGGAAAGAATGAAAGGAAACTGTAGTTGTAACGTGCTGCCCACCTGTCGCCTTGCTCCAAGGATCTTGCTAAAAAGTGTATTCATAGAAACATTCACTACAGGAAAACAGGCCGCCAGCAATGTGCAGTACAGTACCGCATAAAGCCAAAAGTTCACCTGCAAATCTTTAAAATCAAATCATTTCAACACTGCTGTCCATAGATGTGATGTTCTCCTACTGTGATCCCAAGAAAAGTTAGGGCCTATGACATCCGAGAAAGAAATGATACTGCTATGAAAGTACAGTCTTTTAACGGTCCTTCCGTAAAATCAAGTTAGTGGAGTTGTAGCCACGTTAGAACATTGGTCATTAATATGTCATTAATAGCGATAAGCAATTCTTGATTTCATCTTTGAAGACTGCTGCAGGGCGCTCCCTTCGTCCCCCACTTCACCGCTGCCACCGTTTAGAGCAAGTCCTTGAAGAATATTAACAAAAATGCGCAATGGAAACTAGAAGACGGAGTTAAAAAGTCGACGTTCGCTGAACTTTTGCAAGAATCTGTTCTCTTTTAAAGGCATTAGGCAGGAATCTGGGGTGTTATGAGTTTCGGGTGGGTTATGCCTATACGGGGTCGTAGATTCCTCCGTCCCGTCGTCCCGGAACGCTGTTTCTTACGACGTCCTCTATTGCAGCGCCACCCTGCGCCCTCCCGCCTGCAATTCGTCGAAAACTCATTCGGACGAATCGCAGGCGAGGGCGGGCGGAAAGGTGGCGCATTGCAACAGCAGCCGTCGTAAGAAACAGCACTTTGGGGTCGTCCGTTTGCACTGATACAGCGAGAGATGAACGCAGTCACCCTCTTCCCCACAATCTACGACCCCGTATAGGCGTAACCTGCCTGAAACTCGCACCACCCGATTCGTGTGGTGGTGCCGGTTTCAGGCGGGTAATCTGTAAGGATAAAAGTGAACCGTGTGAACTAGAGGAGCAGCGAAACTGATGTTTTGTTGTATACAGATGCAGACAATCTAGACATTCATCAACATTTTCATTTCTAATTTTTTTCACTTTCCACGTTGCTACGTTGTCATCTTTTTGTTCTTTGAACCATCCTAGAAGTCAACTCTATCACGTTATTGCAACACAAACACGGCGCACGAACTCGTTGGTGGGCGTGGCCTAGAGATCATAGGTGGCCTAAGATGTGCCTGCTCTGGGCTGCCGATAGCCTATTCTACAGGCACTGATTCGGCTGCACATTATCGGCTGTGGGCACCTAACGACCGCCCTCCGAAACGTCCGAGTATTAAAGCTACTAAAGTGTCACATCTCAGATGAAATGATTTCGAGTGAAGAAAACTTACTAAAAACCCAGATTTTTGTGGGAAGGTAGACGTTTTTCACATACTTCATTGTCTCACGTAATGCATCATCACTCACTTTTCGTTAATAAACGAGTGCCAATGATGTTTCATCGAGTTAGGAGGATAGCATTGATGCAAAGATTTTTCTCAACTCTTAAATGAAGTAGATTTGAATCCTTCATAATTTCAGGATTAAAAAAGGTAAAATATTCACTATCCATTGCTATTTTGAATTTTCTAGGCTTTGGTGGTCGAAGTCGACTGCGTATCAGTGAAGTACGTAATCTTATTTTACGGTCGTCTAGACTCAACTGTACATGAGATGTTCATTGTTTCGTGACAAATTTAGCACGGAGTAACGCCAATTTACATTAATTTTAAATACATTGGTTAAATTGACCGATCTATCATCTCCTCAGGACTCTTTTGGTCAAGTCATTGTTTATAATTAAATTGAGATGGATGACGGTAAAATGTTAAGGAAAACGAGCCTCATGGACAGAGTTGCACCAGGAATACTTGCTCGGGTCACATCCAACATTCTCGTCTCCACTGTCAGAAGTATCTGAGGAAGAGAAATTTCGAACACAAGGCTTGTTCTCTGTCTGTTGAGAGCCGAAATGAATTCAATGGATAGAAATGAAGTGGTAGTAGAGCAATTTTCCGGAAGAACAAGTCAGAGTTAGTTTTGAGTGGTAAGGATGGTTTTCCTCATAGAATTTGTGTCCTATTCGCTATAGAAATTACTTCAGAAGATCTTACTCGCTGGATTCCATTTCAGCGTCGAACCGACTGGATACGGAAACGTTGCGATGTGATATATCAATCCAAGTCCCAGGCCGATCATTGTCCACACACGTTCGCGACCTCCTGAGACACTGCAAGATATCAGTTTCACAACTCCCACTTGGAACCACAACCAATCAAGCAATTTCACGTTCCATACTTTTTCTTTAGATATTAAAAATGAGAAAAATGCTCCATGGATCTCGTGCAAGAATGTCGTAATTTCGGCATATCTCCTCCGAGTAGTAATCAACGGAGGCTGTCTAACCCGCCTAAACTCACGAGCCGCTGTGTGACTGAGATGTGCGACATGTCTTTGGTCTACTGCGACAAAAGCACCAGTCATCTATTCTCTTTCTGTCACCCTCGCCATCTTTTCAGAAGATGAAGCAAGGACAACTGGATCTCTTCTTTTAGTGCTATTTTTACACAAGAGCGGCTCTGACAAAACTCGTGCTAAATCGGTAATTTTCGAATTATACACTATTACAACTCTTACTTTGCTTACTTTGTTCTTTGGTCTACAGAAAGAAAACTAACAATCCACTCACTAGTCACCCAGTTTTACCACAAAACCTGCGTAGACTAGCACACTAGCCGCTCCATTGACAGCTTGGAGAATTCCTGAAAAGTATGAGGGTTCCGTTACAAATGGTCTTGTCGCCACAGTTTTGTAGCGGGTAACATAGGTACTGATATAAATTGCTGTTTTCTGAGGTAGAAGTTTGAATATATGCCATTACTGGTTGATTACCGATATAGACGACAGTCTCCTTCGTTGTCCAGCCCCACATGGCCATTGCGTACATGGACCCGATTCTAGAAAAAAAGCATCAGTTCCTATGTATTTTCTTTTCAGTGAACACACGTGAGTAAAAGGTATTTTCGACTATACTCAGATGCTATCAAGATGGGCACTCGCAGATAAATGGATTGGTATCATATAGGTTTTTTCAGTCTTATCCACACGCAACTTCCTACAAAGCAGTTTATATATATATATATATATATATATATATATATATATATATATATAGAGTATATTGAGGAAGTGTATATATTTGATTATTATTTGATCTTGATTATTTATAATTGTATAATTTATATTTGTTGATTTTTGAGAACAAAGACGAATTCAGCAAATTAAAAGAACATCAGATTGGTCAAAGGAACACTAACAGTGCACAGAAATCCATGTTCCTAGGAATCAGATCAACACGTTTTACAATATTTACATTATGATGTGACTGGAGCAGTAAAATGTCAGTCTTCCATGGATACCTTTCGTGACAACGGTTTGCTTTAATTTCGCGTTACCTTCTAATTTGATTTCTCACTGGTGGCATCCTCATCTTTGAGTAATAATCTACGAAGAAGGAGAATCTGACTGTGCTGCACTTCATCATGTTATTCCAGTTCACTAACTCCGGTGTAAAACGGCTTCAAGCATCATGAACAAAAAGGTAACTGGGCGACGGGGGTGTCCATAGGCGTGGTCGAGAGTGGGTCTAATTGGGCAAACAGCCACGCTTTTGAGAAGAACGGAATCTATGGGAGAAAAGTAGCCAAAACATATGACAAAAAGAATGTGCTACCAAATGTTAAACAAACGAGAGCAAAAAAAAACTTTTGTTCTTAGAATTGAAATACTACGAACAAACCGAGAGAAAACAAGTGAACAAATAAAATAAAATGAAAAGTAAATATCATGATATACTGAACTGAGTTTCGAGTTGTGCATATAATAGCTGCCTAAGGGCAGCTTCGCCCTTCAAAAGTGATAAGACACTCAGACTACGCACAGATCTTAATATGAAAAGATACTTAAATTGATTCATCCATATTCATAGATATTATATTCGAGATATTTGAAAGAATATATAGGAGTCATTTATTCAGTATTTGAATATTTGAGAGAATATATAGGAGTCATTTATGTTTTCTGGTTATGCCAGCGAGGTTTTGGTGAAACATTATTATTGGCCTGCCTTTTCGACAATTTCGTCTCTATCAAATCCCTGAAAATGGTTCGAGGTCTTTGATGCCATGCGTTCTCTTTGGAAAGCCTCGATATCGTTCTAAGCACACTACGCAAGATCTCCAAAGGGAAAACGAACTGAGCTGCCTCACCGACCAGCGAGGTTGGTGAACCACCCGTTGTCGGTGAGACTGATCAGTTTGTTTTCCTTTCGGAGTTCTTGCGTCGTGTACTTAAAACGATATCGAGGCTTCTCAAGGAGAGAGGAGGAGTTTGGTGAGCTATGCATAGCATCAAGGCCCTGAGAATGATTCGAGGTCATAGCATGAAAGACATCGAACCATTCTCAGACCTTTGATAAGATAAAGACGAAATTGTAGAAACGTCAGCGCAGTAAACATAAATACCGTTCTCAATGCCGAGGTTTCAAGAAGAGAGGAGTTGGAGATTGTTGGATAATATAGGAATTTCCTTTAAAATTTATGAATGATGTCGAGTGAATTCCCGTTTCCTGCCATTTAGAAACTTTGTTGTGCATTTTTTTTATATCAATAAAATTTTTCCCCTCTCTATTTCAGCACTTGCCCGAATTCGTAGCTTTTTTCCACTAAGCATAGCACTTTGTCCTTTTAGGTCCTCCTCTCGAATACGTCAAGCGGTCAAACAGCTACACCCTCCTCCGCCTTCCCACCCCTAATGCATCGCAGAGGTTTCAAAAACCCTGACCTTCTCTGTTTTTAAGCAAAATGTTTCCTCAAAGCACTTACGTTTCGAGATTAGTTATAATAAACATAAGAGTGAATTGCGTGATGACGCAGACGGAAACAGCAAACACATCGTACTTGGGAAGAGGATTGTAATCGTCTGAAATTGTCTCTGATTTGAATCTAAGATAGCAACTGCTGTTACAACGGAAAAGCAAGACTTGCAATAAATAACTTCAGCATGCAAATGTCTAAATTCTAGGCACAATACTGGAAATCAGTGAATCATTTTCCAAAGTCTTGGGCACAGAAAAAGATTTCTAACAGCAGGTCCACAGTAACAGATTTCAATGGGGATCTCGGCGAATATTTTTGTCTGAGTGACGGATACTCCAGAAAGCGTTGGCCGCGGTACCAATGCAGTTGCCACTGTTTATTGAATTTCAATCAGTTTTAGCGAAGTTTCATGAGTGTAATTCTGGGACATATAGATCCCATGCTATTTTGTCGAGACCGTATACAAGAGAAGGAAAAATGTGCGATGCACCACACATTCCTTTCACTTAACGTGGTCCTAGACTTTTCATGTCTCACCAATCAGTGCGGTCTGGCAATGCAGTAGCTATGCTCCGACAAAAACTCTGTGGTAGTGAATCTACATGACTAAATTCCCCACTCCTCCACGACGGTTTACCGCCTCATGGTGGCGTAGAGGTGACTCCGGACGTCGAACTGATGGATCCAAATTATACGAGTTTTGTGAAGAGCTGGAGGAAGTGATCCGCAACGAGAATTCCTACAAATTCGTTGTCGGAAACTTAAACACAAAATTAGGAAAGACCACAGAAGAGGAATACAGGATTGAAGGATTTGGACTTGGGGACCGGAGTGAAAACGGCAATCATCTCGCCAGGCTGTTGTCTGCCTCTCGCCTCTTTCCCTTTCTCGATAATCGTGGACATGGGAATCACCCAAAGGCGATGAAGATCGACTACATAGTCACCTACCAAAGCTACTGCCTACTTGACGTTACGATAGTGCTATCCTTTTGTAGTGTTTCTGATCACCGTCTCCTAGTGAAAAAATATGACTTAGCCAGGCAGAAGAAATTTGTGGAAGCAGCACAAAGAGAGACAAGTCTAAAGAAGTGCCGCAGGGAGTTCACAATTATAATACTCTGCTAGCAGCCAAGAATGGATTTGCACACTTTCTCGTCGTGAGATGGAAATCATCACAGAATGTTCTAGTCGAACCTTTTCCGTTCGTCAACTCCTGTTACAAGCCCGGATTTTCCACTGGTGAAATTCCACCATGAATTCTCCCTTCGGAAGTTTCAGAATTGACCTACGATATACTTCCTGAACATATTATACAAGATGTTCACCAAAATCGTTTTCTTGCGCATATGTAGGAGGCTTGATGAACCTCAACCTCAAGAACGAGCTGGTTTAGGAGTTCGGCTGCGTAGTCCATAGCCACATCATGTCGAGGGCCATAGAGATTTGCTCAGAATATCGCCTACCCCTTGCTTTAACGATAGTCGAGTATGAGAAAGCCTTGAATAGCATAGAAACGAATGCAATACTCTCAGCCCTGGTCGATAAAGGTGTTTACTCGTCGTATGTGAGAACATTAGCCAATTGCTACAATCGACGCAGCGGTAAGATACAGCTTTATAACCGCCGCCTCACAATACCCATTGGAAAGGGAGTACGACAAGGCCACACTATATCGGCGAAGGTGTTCACGCTTGCATTACAATAGATAATGGAATCACCAGCTTTTGAAGACGGCATAGGTGTTAAAGGAAAATTCCTCCAAAATCTTCGACCTTGCGAATAAACACAGAGAAAACACAGTTCATGAAGAACGCCCACTGCGAGGACGGAGGAGTACACTTTGAAGACTTCCAGATCGTAGGAACTTCGTCATACGTCTACCTTGGACGTTCTCTGAATATGGAGAACGACTTGGAAGAAGAACTGAATAGAAGGATGAAAGCAGCTTGGGCAGTATTCAAACCTATCAGGGAAGCTACGGACCAACTGCGGACCAAGATCTCCTTGCCTATCTCCTCAACTCGACAGTTCTTCCAGAGGGGAACGTTACGCAGCGAAAAAGGGGAGACTCCACTGCCACGTGTAGGAAGCTATTCACTACTCACAGAACCTTTTGGAGATGTCTTCTGAACTTTAACCAGGGAATAAAATACCTTGCCGGTCTTAGCAGCTCCGAGTTACGAGCAATGTCCCGTCTTCGCACCCTAACGGAATACATATCAGAAGCAAATCATAGATGGACTAAAAGAACGTTAGAGTGGATCTCGAGAGATGCTAATCGCCTTCGGGGGAGACTGCAAATGAGATGGGGTGATGTGTTCGCGGTCCTTTCGCTTCTTCACTTTCAACATCGAGTATATCTCAGTTATAAAAGTGAGATTTCTCAGCAGAATAGTGCACAGCGTCCCTATCTGTTGTGATTAACTTGAAAGGGTCGTCGAAGTTTCTCTCAACTCAAGGAACATCACCAAACCTTTTTTTTTAGACATTCAAAGTGTCAAGTTGTTGGATAAAGAGAAGAAAAAATAGCAAAAAACGTCAGTCCTAAGGGTGCCAGTCTCATTTACATCGGACGTCAAATTCTCAGTTTCGTGACCCAAACATTGCCAGCCTCTCGCATAAGATTTGAGATTGCTGCTCCAGTTTTGGGGCACAGAAAGACGTTATCGAGGAAGAGTAGAGTCTAAATGCTGGCTTCTGGAGATCTCCCTTTGTGGTATTCATGATGACGATGTAGACAGCCCGGAGGAGATTGGAACTATCCCTAAGGCACTCGGTGCCAACAGCACGCGAGTTTGCGGAGCGGCGTGGAGGATTTACACCCCTTTGACTGCTCTTGCATGACAACGTACGAGATGATTTCTCGTGGACCAAATGCTTCCTCCAAATGCAGAAATGATACAGATACAGCGGTTTTGCTGCCCACGATGCTTCTCAATCAAAAGCTGTGTGGCGAGGATGGTGGTGCTGCAGTTGATGACGAAACAGCACTGGTTAGAAGCGGGCACAACAGGAACGCCCTACTAATAAACTGAATCCGCTGAGCTCCAAAATACCACAAGTTCCCGTAGTCGATGGGAATGCAAATGAGGAACTCGACCAATAATCTGTGTGCTTGGAAGATAATGTGATCCTACGAAGCAAACGTCGGGCAATGGTAACCGTACGAAGAAGTAGTCATCAAACGAAGTCATCATTTACACATTCAAGAGGAGTCGTCGACTCCATCAGTTTGCACGGTCAATGGAGAGCAGCGCGAACAGAGTATGGGAATTCTCAAATCCCAGCTCGCTCTTGTTCTGATAAAGAACATTACTCTGTTGAGTGTTCGTGAATCTAGAGCTGTACAGGACGTCGCGTTCGAATCCGACAACTGGTCAATTCTTTCTAGCCTTAAGATACCGCATCACCAAAACAGAGATGTAGTCCTTGGTCTCTTCTGTTACTGAGAATTAGATTGGAAATTGGAAGAAAAAAGGAGGAAAATAGAGAATTGAAATCGCAGCTTTGAAGAATTAATAATGCAAGACAAACAGGTTAGAAAGAAAACCCACGAAGCAGGCTCGGTCATAGAGAAGAAAAAGCCGGGGAAAAAGCTTCCGGGACTAATACATATATGGATGAAAGTTGATTTTGCATCCGCGGAAGGAAGATCCGTCTACCTTTATTATCTTTCCCTGATCTTCGTGAAATACGGCATGGGAGACGACGTTTTCACTAAATCGGTTGCAATGGACCAACTTTGTGCACGCGCCGTTTTCTGCTGAGGTGACCGGAACGTATACACAGAGGCGCGTTATAACTTAATTCCTAGAAAATAAAGCGGTTCCAACGCCATTTTTTCACGACGATAAGCGAAAGATGAGAGGAACCACGCTTGGGTTCTGCAATCGACTAGCCGGGCTCAGCGCTGTTGCTGTGGGTTCCGCACCGCGTCAAAATCGTGATAGGTTGCGTTCAAGTCAAGTAAGTAATCACAACTAGTGGAGCACTTGGGAATCAGAAGTTTCATACACTTATCTAAAATACGATTTTCCCTCAATTGATCTTTCCTACCTCCGCCTTCTGTCTGAAGACCAGCGTAGTTTTCTTCTAACAATATGATTAACAGGACGAGTGATGCAATACATACGAGGCAGGCGAACCATGCAGGCGCAGTGTACATGTTGAAATGCAGTGGACCAGCAGCCCAACCGGGGAAACCGATAGGTGTGAATGCAACCTAAAAAAGAATGGTTTTGTTGTTATTTGGTCGAAGATTCCAGGCTGTGCAGGAAGAAGAATGAGAAAAGAAAGTACGATTTTATTTATGTCTAAACGGAACCCATTTGCATTGTCTAAAATAATGTGATTTTTAGCAACTCATCCTTCCACTCGTGTTTAATCCCTACAACCGAAAACGCGTCAAAAGATGCCAAAAGTACACCTTACCTCGTACAAAGTACACCTTAAAGTGGAGATTTTGACATCAGCGACAAAGGATTCAGGACCAAGATTCATGTCGCGCTCAAGAGGAGCTCTCTGAGACTTTGGGAGTGACTCAGTAGGGGGTTTCAAGCCGTCTCAAGGCCGTCAGTACGCTGCAGAAACAAGGAAGCTGGGTTGCTTATGAACTAAAGCCAAGAAACGTCAAGCGCTGTTTTTTCACGTACGAACAGCTGCTTCGAAGACAAAATTGGAAGTGTTTTTGCATTGAATCATGACAGGAGACGAAAAATTCAAAAATTGCAGCGACTCAAAGCACGGAGAATAGTGGGGTCACTCCGGCCATGCGTCAAAACTGAATATTCATGGCAAGAAGCTAATGCAATGGATCTGGTGGGACCATCTCGGAATGATCTGCTATGAACTACTCCAACCTAACGAAACCATCACTGACAATTTTTCAACGCGGAATCCGTATGCTGCCGTGAACATTGAAAAAGTCGTAGCTCGTGATGGAAAATACTTTGAATAAAATACATTCTACTAATTTCTTTGAAACCCCCAATACCCTCATTGTACTCTCAATACAATTGGAGTCTAGCGGACCCGGATTTTTTTCTCTGTATGTTATAGATATCTGTATGTAATCCTAGGGAAGGGTCGTTGGTATAACAGAACTTAGTGACACAGTAAGAACACAAATAATAACCTTAGAATAAACACTTAAAAACTGAGTATATGCACATATGAGTTTCGAAATCCGCTAATAGAATATAATGTATTTATATCCCTTAGCGAAATTTTAGAGCGATTTTAAGAACGCTCGAATTTTTCCGCCCTTTAGTTACAATTTTTGTACAACCTCGCACCCATTCTCAGTAAACCATTATTCTCTCGTTTTATTTTTATTCTCTACTATATCGCTCATTCTCAATTATCAATTTATATTCCATGACAAAGGAAGACGTACTGGTACTCCGGGACCGACGGTCATACCGATAACGTAGCTGGCTTGGATAAATGTTATTGCGCGAGCGCGATCCTTCAAATTACTGGCCGTCGATGCGTAGGCTCTCATTACACCCACCGTTCCAGCTCCGAGACCAATGAAGAATCTGCACGATGTCACTTTCGGCTAGTCAGAAGCTAATTCTGTTCCACCCACTGGGTTTGGAAGTAAAAAAGAAGCATTATGTAGAATAGTTGAGGGACGAATAGACTCACCGGGAAATCATCATAATCCAACGTCGCTCCTTCTCTTTGAATGCCTCCACGAAACAGAATATGATATTTGATACTATCATTACGACTATACCGCAGATCATTGGCTGTCGAACTGTTAATCAAATTAAGGTATTGAATATCTATGAAATCAACGAAACTTCCTCTCACCAGATTTTGAACGATTCATCCAAAACCCGAAAAGCGGCGATGCCAATCCTTGACCAATCGAAAAGGCGGCTGTAATAATTCCAAAGAATGTCTCAGAAGCTGTTGGATCTACCTGGAAACGTATTTTCATAACAGAGTGAGGAAATAGCGTTCTTTTTTGTGCAGATGTATTCTCTACTGAAGAACTGAAGGTAGCATACCACGAATCTGGGGCGGTACGGATTTCAGGTGGAGTATCTGTATACGGGGTCGTAGATTATGGAGACCGGGGTGGTTCCGCTCATCTCTCCCTCACTGCAAGCAGCCGGCCCCTGAATGCTGTTTTGTACGATGCTTTCTATTGCAGCGCGCCACCCTTGCAGGCTTTAGCTTCCCCCATTGCCTATCGGGGTAGTTCGAATCGCAGGGTAGAGGCGGAGCGAGGGGTGGAGCACTGCAATAGATGGCGTCGTACAAAACGGCATTCTGGAGGCGGCTGTTTGCAGGGAGAAATGAGCGGAACTAACCCCGTCTCCGTAATCTATGCGAATACTCCACCTGAAATCCGCACCACCTCAGATTCGTGGTATGCTGCCTCTAACCACTGAAATGGATTTTTGACGCACGTGCATTGTAATCTGGTGAGGGTGGAAAAAATGACCGTAGTCTCAATGCCGAGGGAGAAATAAGGGTTTAGCATTACTCACATAGCTTTTCTTCTGATATTATTGGAATGAAGCAACCTTTGTGATTGCGCGATGTCCGATTAAAGGAACAACGATCTTGTGGAAGTTTCGCTTCCTCCGTCTGTATTATCAGTATTATCAGATGGGCTCTCAGACTATGTTCTAAGTTATGTTTGAGTTTGAGAGTGATTTTTTGCTTTAAAGGCAGAGAATCGTGAAACAGACGCATTTTATAAGCCCTCTAAGGCTCATTGTGCGCACGGAAATCATTCAAAGCGGTGTCACTCTCAGACGAGACTCCTAGGCAGGTGAAGTAGTGGCTCTGTGGAAGAATAAAAATGCACCCTCACGAATAATACTTTTCATGATAATGAAAACAATCATCTGCATAGTTAATTGAAACACATTCATCAACATAAGATAAGAAAAATCCAATCCAGAAAAAAAGCCAATTTACCCAGCTGTAACCCTCATGACAAGCGTATCGTTTGCTTGAGGTGGTTAAAGTCAAACCATGCCCTTTCAATGAGGAATTTCGAACTGTGCAGTAAGCTCTGACATGTTCTTCAGTTTTGATTGGATTTGATTCCAACTAATGGAAAAGTTGAAAAAGTGACCAAAAAATCAGGTGTAGAAAGAATTAAATAGGAATAAAAAACATTCCATCAAAAAAGAGAAAAGGTTTCTGTTCAGAGGTCATATATTGTTTTAAAAAAATCTGCAACATGTTGTCAACCAAACCTGAGAATATTTTTAGGAAATCAAAAATGCGAAGAAAGAGCCTGCTTTATAGCTTCCTCGATTGGATATATGCGTTTCGCACAGTTTTTATTCTGAAATGTTTTGTGTTCATTAGTTGTGCGTTTCAATAACTAACAAAAGTGTAATGTGGTTGCCCGCATCACAACCACATAACACTTTTATTAGTATACCAGTCTGAACGTCCAGCTAAAGTCGGACTTCAGACTTTCTGTGGTGTTCGCTCCGCTCCCCTTCATTGACCAATGGAAATTAATAGTAGTTTATTTATTCTCTTTTTTCTCTGAAATTCTTCTGTTTATTATCTGAAATTAGATTTGTATTGTTCTAACAACGCTTTCTTCCTCTTTTCCTCTTTTTTATTGTAAATGAAAGCGAAAGGTTTCATAGATTTCTTTCTAAACGCGTCAATTCTACACTTGGAGAATATTCTAACTTCAGCTTGAAACACTTCTTTGTTCCCAACACAATGTACAGTGTAGGCACGATTTGAAAATATTACTCGAAGTATGGGTTTTCCGTTGGGGCCGCGTATACGAGTCTGATTGCTACCTGCACGTGGTGGCCCTACTTTAACTAAACGCAACTAGGCATTCCAATGTGCGCATTTGGAGCGTACGAGCTATATAACCTGCACTGTTATATGGCAAAAGATTCCCATACGTTGCAAAAAGGTGCTGTCGTCCAGTATACAGCCAAAGCCCGTAAACTGAAAGGTCAACTGCCTGAAGGGAGCATGGAAAGTTTGACAACAACCATTCGTTTCCTCACGCTGAACTGCCGAGAACTATCGAGTGAACTCAAACAAGCCGTCCTGTCTAGGCTTCTGCGATATCTCTGTGTGCCTTTTGCTGCACTGCAGGAAACAAGCATGAGAGATCGGCCCGTTATCAGCATCGAAAATTACACCACATACTGCGGCGATTTCTTTTTTTTTCTGATGAGAAAAAAGTAGGTGGCCGCGTGATAGCTGTGAGGAACGATGACAACAACCTGATGGAGGGATTTTGTTCAACGTCGTCTAGATGCGCCTTTGTACGACTGCGGGATCGCAGAGGACGTAAACTCTGGATACTGAAACCGCTGAGTACAACAGTAAGATGATGAACTTCTATGATGAACTCAATGCGTTGGTGTCTAAAATGCCAAGCCAGCAGGTGGTCATTGTCGGAATCGACGCAAATTCGAAGATGGGACTCGAACAGCAATCCGATGTGCTAGGAAAATGGTATTATCCAGCGGAGCGCACGTCGGACAACGGTGACCGTCTGGTCGACTTATGCGAACAGACGGGCCTCATCATCTCTTCCACGTTTAAGAGGAATCATCGACGCCATCAGCTCGCGTGGGAGGGGTAAACCCTTTTAACGCCCGAAGAACTGCGCAAACGGAAGATTCCGAAAAAATCAGCTCGACTACAGTTCTGGCAAGGAACATCCCTCAGTCAGATATCCGAAAATCTAGAGCTGTTTGGGACGTTGCGTTCGACTCTGACCACCGTCCAGTTCTTCTCAGCTTCAAGATACGGTTCCACAGGAGAAACCAAGCTCCTCTTTAACCGAAAATCGACATAGCAGGTCTGAAAGATGAAGAATACGAGACGAAATTCTGCCAACGTGTGTCTATTCATGTTGGAGTACGGACCAGGAAAAAGCTTAGCGATGCGGACTCCTTCACAAAGTGCACCCATCACGAAGAATTCGTCGATGAGTTCTGTTACCTGGGCTGTACGCCAAAGAACAATGGCAGCTACGAGAAAGATATTCAGCAGATGCAAGATGCGTTAAAGCCTATTCTGCATTTAACTCCTTAACGAAAGGCCTGTGGTCCACCCCATCACCAACGCAGCCAAGCCGCGACTCCACCTATCCGCAATTCGCCCCATCATGATGTACATCATGATCGGAGGCTTGGGCAGCACCATCTACGGTGATGATGAGGCTTGATTGCACGGAACGAAAGCTGCTAAGACGGCTACTTGGCTACTTTTGGCCTTGGGTATGCAAGGGAAACGATCCCGGTTCTACTGCCTTTTCTGCGGCAATAGAACCGTGAGCGTTTCCCTTGCAGCGTCCTTTATGCACTTTGTGAAGGAATCCGCATCGCTAAGCCTCTTCCTCGTTACTCCAACATGAATAGACACGCGTTGGCAGAATCTTGTTCTGCATTTGTCGTCTTTCAGACCTGCCATGTCGATTTTCGGTTGAAGATGAACTCCTCGGTTTCTCTTGTGGAACCGTATCTTGAAGCTGAGGAGAACTGAACGGTGGTCAGAGTCGAACGCGACGACCCGAACAGCTCTAGGTTTTCGGATATCTGACTGAGGAATGTTCCTCGCCAGAACGTTGTCGAGATGAAGCTTAAGAGTTCTCATCTTCCGCTTGCGCTGCTCTCCAGGCGTTAAAAGGGTTGACCCCTGCCACGTGAACTGATGGCGTCGATAATTCCTCCTAAACAAGGAAGCGATGATGAGGTCCGTCTGTTCGCACAGGTCGACCAGACGGTCACCGTTGACAATGACCACCTGTTGGCTTTACAATTTTAGACATCAACGCATTGAGTTCATCATAGAAGTCATCCTTACCGTTGTTCTCAGCGGTTTCCGTAGGTGCGTGAGCACTTACGATCCAGTGTTTACGTCCTCTGCGATCCCGCAGTTGTAGGAAGGCGCATCTAGACGACGTTGAGCCAAATTCCTCCACCAGGTTCTTGCAATCGTTCTTCACAGCTATCGCGCAGCCACCTGCTTTGATCTCATCAGCATCACCGCAATATATGATGTAATTTTCGATTCTGATGACAGGCTCGTCTCTCATGCGTATTTCCTGCAGTGTAGCAAAAGGCACACAGAGATATCGCAGAAGTCTGGATAGAGCGGCTTGTTGGAGTTCACTTGATAGTGTTCGGCAGTTCAGCACAGTTGGATGTTGATATTGTTTACCATCCGCTGTCAAGCCCAGGAGGCCTTTCACAACTACGAAAAAACTGCTGAAAACTGATAGTTCGGAATTATTATGCAGTTTAATCCCTAGTAGAGACCAGTTTACTTGGGAGCCTTCTCACATACGTCTTTTGCTCGGTGTTTAGCAGTTTATTTCATATTCTGTCGATGACTGGCCGTTTTTAAAAGCTAATTGGATACTGAAGTTAAACAACTTTCGTTGCTCACCTTATTCAGGAACGGCCACAATGTCGGGAAGTATATCGAGAACTGCACGCCACAAAACATACATATGGCTGTGAGCAGGTAAATAGATCTCCATGGAGTTTCGGCTTCTTCCCTGGAAGATCACTGCTGTTCGTTAGTGTTCATTGTTGCTCAGTCCAGCAAAAGCATTGCAACAACCTACACCTTCTTCTTCTCAACAATTGATCCAGAAATACTTTTAACAGTTCCGTTACGCGAGAGCGTAGATCGCCTAGATTTCTCGCTAGGACTCAACGGCACCGCTGTCATCCAAGCACTAAAACAATTTTTTTCTATTCTATTTTTTGGATGTACCCTTAATCCATGAATATATATATATATATATATATTGTAAACCAGTAAAGGCAGTGGTAAGGCAAACAAGGTGCTGGACGAGGTTTACAATATCGCGTAAATGTAAAATATAGCAGCAAAAAGCGAGATGCGCCGCTCTAAATCTGGGAAACAGGTTTCCCAGATTCAGGTTCAGGCTGTGAGAGAAGTCTGAGTTTACCAACAAAGCAGCCCGTTGAATATGTAGGACCGCCTAAATAAAAACCGTTTAGTTACCAGTTTAAGTCAGTTAAATTAGTCTACTGGCAAATTAGTAAAGTAGATTTTATTATTTATATGTGTGTAGAAAATTCCCTTATCGGATATTTGGACCATTAAGGCGATCTCCAGTTTACGTGGTTCAATGCCGTTACACCTGGATGTGAGTTTGTTTGTTGGTTAGATTAATGAACCTGATGTTAGTGAGGAATTTCATTCCCGAATCTGTAGGAGATGTTCCGCTTCTCTTTTGCTCATTGCTATTCTTGAAACCACGTCCCGAACTCTACTTCAGTGGATCATCTACGATTCTCCTATGGGTTGCGTTCAGTGTGTGTTGTAAGAGTTCGCTATCATACATAATATCATATGTATAATGCTTTCTATTTACAACATGCATATTATTTATATTGTGTAGTGACCTCTGTGTACTTGAACCACTGTTTCACTCCTTATTGTTGTTGTTGCATTTGTCCACTATTTCTTTCATTTTATCCTCACATAACCTTTGCGAGGTGAAAAACATAATAAGAACACTTATCGAATCATGAGCTACCTTGCAAACTAATTGTAGGAATCACATCGCGAAAAACCTGTCATTTTCGAAAAGAAAAAAGGTGCTCTTAAGCACTTTTCGAAGCGAGACCCCTAGACAAAAGTAAGAAGCTGATCATTTTACTGCGTTCTTGATTTAAAAAAAACACAAACATTAATAACAACAATAGTTACTGCAGCGTCATATCCACAGTGAGGAGAATATGTACTTGCACGTATTCTCTATTATTTTTTCACATTAATTCCTTCTTTAACTCCTCTGGAAGATGTTATGGTTTGATTTTAAGCCAACTTACGAAGGAGTAAAGTTGCAGAGTATTACTAGGAGCTCTTCGAAAGTTTCGTTCAAACGTCTTTGAAATGACAGATAATGCATAGACCAGTTCTGCCTTCTGTCTACTAGTTATTTGCAGTTAATTATGGTTCTACCGGACCTCCCAGTATTTGATCTCTACAGTATATGATTCTGGTGTGAAACAGATGCAATCATGCAAACGAAGAAGCCTAGAAACATCGATAGAACATGAAGCAACATTGAAGAAGCATGGGAATAATTTCGCAGAGGTGTGCTGTAGAACACGCAGGCGCATACTCTGCATTTTCGCAAGGAGCTGGAGCAAAAGAGCAATTCGTACTGGAAGTGACAATGGGCGCGCAATGACGCGTACTAGTGAACGCTCATGTAAGAACAACGCTCTCGTGCCTCCGAAAGTGAACGCGATGACGCGGTTACGGTTACTTCTGAATTCCAAGAATCCTTCTTCGTGCAACTCCTACTTCGCTAAGGAAACAGCGAAACTGAATAGTGTGATGTGATTAATGAGGAACACAATGTGTCATCTCCCTAAAAGGGGCACTACAAAAAGGAGAAAGGGAAGTTCCATTTGGAGAGTAATTACTTGTTTCTCTTCAATCCACTATATAAAAGTGACACTTCTAGTACTGGAAAAACTGCAAACATCGAAACACATGTATAGTAAGCCTAGAAATAAAAAGAAAATATGGGGAGTCACGAAAGTAGTGCAATATCTCACACATGATTTGGAATTAAGAAAATACACAAGGAAATCTTAAGGAGCTCAATGGGATATTTCGTGGACATTGGAAACTAGTACATTGCTATCTTCATTTTTTTTTGACGATTGCCGTCAATCTTATCAGTTTTTGCAGATAAAAAACTGTTCGACAGAAATAATCACTCAATTTTAACTTGAATGCAGTGCGAGCTGTTTGTGTGGTTGACCATGTAATCTTTCGTTTATTGTTTGCAGTAACTAGCAATAATAACGAGAATCTATCGGAATTAGGTGTTATTTCGTGGCTACTTTGGTTTAAAACGAAAGGTTTTTTTTTACTACAAATAGAACAATCCCTACAGGACAAGACCTTAAGAAACCAACGACCTCCAAGAAACTACTGTAGTGGCGACATTTCCACAATTCTTTTCGCCGTAAGGCCTACTTAAATTTTTGGTTTTTACTTAAATTTTTTTAAATTTTTTGACACCATGGTGCATATTTTAGTATAAGTAGGCATACTTGATGCTCTGCAGCGTGCTACGCCGTTGGCTCGCCTTGACTTTCATGGCTGCGGACGATCGCTGCTACGTCGTCGTCGTCGTCGCGGTAGTCTTTGGATGTGCGTTCCTGCAACACGCCTTGTGAATGAAAATTACATTAAAAGACAAAGGGTAACACAGTTTAGACGTTTCTGAACTCTATTTTTTTTAATCCATGGAATGAATGGAAAGAAAAAAGCCATGAATCCCCAAATACATCCCCTCTTCTGGAATTCCAGCAAAAAAGAACCTAGTGGGACGTAATACCAAGGCTCTGAGGGGGAATGTTCAAGATACAAGTCACATGAGTCTGACAAAAATGTGGCTCCAACTAGCTAATATCCCCATAACGTCACATGAAAAACGGAATCGAAGATAATATAATAAATAATAAATCCTGTCCACAACGCAAACTGTCACACGTCTATTTCAGTTCGGACGAATTTTGTACACAACTACATAACAAGTGTAGCCAAGTAGTAAGGGATCACCACTGCGTCTGCGAACAGGATAAGTTGTAGTGAGGCGAGGGCTCTTCTTTATGGAAGCTCTATCTTCATTTTTTCTCCTAGTGACTTCAGCTTACATCTCATAGATCCTCTAATACTAACGCTTAGGTTTAAGAGGAGCCCGTCTGATTTAGCTTTTTACTTCTAGAAATAAGAGTGCCGCTGTGTGCCTCTCCACCCCCAACTACATTTTCTCTGCGATTCTTTGAAGTCGAAGATATTGGCGTTAAAAAAAATTGAACAATGCAAAGCAATCTATGTTTTACTTTCCAAATATGCAACAGCCTAGGTCAGTGTAATGCTTTTAGACCACGATAATATGGACAAGAAGTGAAAGATGGTGCTGCCACTTCGTCTGCTGCTGAAAATTTACATGTTGATTGTTTTCTGATTCTGCCATCATGTTCGAAAGATTTGCAGCATCATTTCTAAGTGACATTTGTCCTAACATACAATCAATTCAAGCAATTGGATTTTCTGTGTCTTATGAATGTGTTCATTTCCGTTGAAGTAAGATAAGAAATGTGAAGGAAAAAGACTCTTTGTTGACCGCACAGATTGAAAAAATTGAAAGGTGCATGTCAATTTTTAGATCTCAAAGTGCTGTGACGCTTTGAAATTGACTGTGCATACCTTATCGTTTCTCTTTTTTTCACTGTTGTTGACAGACTTTTGCTGAAAAAACAATCAAAGTGCTCAGATAACTGTGTCACAAACAGGGTTATGCATACATGTCCCTGCTATTATCTCCTGTTTGTGCAGATCTGATGGAAATCTCAAGCGGAATAAGCTTTTTTTTAGGTTTGGAATGTTTTTTTTTTCTGGAAATCGATATTTCGTTGGTCAAATTCATGAAAGATAACAGCGGTGTTCTCCGGAACACAAACATATCTAAGTCAGAAATCGCACGAAATTCATCGAGAACTTTGTAGGCTGTAGCTGATCAAAAAAACTCAGTCAGCGAACGACCCGATGATTTTTTGAGTCTAAAAAATGGTTGAAGGCATCACTCCCCGAGTCTGAGGTGGTACGGATTTCAGGTGGAGTATTCGTATACGGGGTCGTAGATTGCGGGGAAGAGGGTGATACCGTTCATCTCCCGCCGTATCAGTAGAAACGAACAACCCCGGAACGCTGTTTCTTACGTCCTCAATCGCAGCGCGCCACTCTTGCGCTGCCTCCGACTTGTCAGAATGGATTCTCATCATCCTTTTCCACTGATACAGGGAGAAATGGGCGGAATCACCCCCCCCCCCCCCCCCCCCCCTCTCCATAATCTACGATCCCATATACGAATACTCCATCTGAAATCCGTACCACCTCAGATTCGTGGGGTGATTCCTTTAAGGCAAAAGCATTTGTGAACATGCCACATTCTTTAGCCCTCTTTCCTCCAAAAATGCTTCTTTGGAGGCAAAATTATTACGACACAAAAGGTTAATTGCTGCTTTGGAAATTAGGAATCCCTACAAGCAAATATATGTAGTCCGAAATGCAGCCTGACATGTACGTTCTCTACCACAGTCCTCGTTCTTCCTCATTGCAACAAGCAGCAGTATCAGTAGTAACTTACTTGTTACTTGCGTATTCAACTCTCAACAAAATTTGTCGGAGATGTCACCAAAAAGGCTTTTTTTTTTCTAAGAATGGCCGACCAACAACGTCAACAGATTACAGAGAAAATTATTTAGCCACAAAGAGAACATTGGTTGAATTCACAAGTGTTTTCTTCAGAAAGTAAGGAGTCAAATGTTTTGATTTCCATAAACAAATAAAGTAGAATCGTTTTGTGTTAATTGTTCGTCTGATTTCACCTTTCCATCTTAATCTCGTTGTTGAAAATAGTTAATGAAGTGTGACTGCTTTGTGTTTCCGTCATACGGTGTGCTTCGATGAAAAAGCATACAAGCAAGCATAGAATTTCAGAAATACTCAAACAACTCCAGGAAACCAGAGCTTAGAAGCAGCAAGTGGGGTATGACTACACCTTTATTGGTTGAAGCTTAAAGGTCCTTGAAAAGTCCCTCAAAAGTACAACAGTTAGATTGAAATCAGAAGACTAAGATGTGTCAGTTTATCTGACGAAGCAACTCTGGACAACCAAGGGTGCAAGTGAAATGGAAACGTGTGAAGAAAATTTCTTCACTACTTTTCAGCATTCAGCCCGATAACAATTTCTCGTATCGAATTGCATAGGCCGTCTTGCATAACGTAGGTATGCAATTTAAGCAGTTTTTAAAGCAGTCACACGATCAAACGCAAGTGATAGCCGGAATTAAATAAACCGATTGTGAATTTTGAGGGCTTTACAGAGCCCTGCAGAACTTCGTTGACTAACACTTTCACACATCAACATGTATAAAAGATCGGCTACATCATTTGTGAATCGGTTTTATTGAGTTATACTGTACGAGAATCTAAAATGTTCTTCTACTCAAAGTTCACAAAAAAAAAAAGAAAAGAGTTTTTGGGGTGTGACTTTTTGTCCAGTATTAATACAATAATACAACAGCCGTTTCTACGCGCTACCACTGGCGATTGTTTGTTACAAACTCATTGAATTCCAAATAGTCTGACGTTTTTTGTATTTTGTTCTTTTTTTGGGCAGCGGGATTCGTCTCAAGAAATCCTGTCTTTAAAGGCATGATCCCACAAATCTGAGGTGATGCAGGTTTCAGGTGGAGTATAAGGGATAGTAGATTATGGAGAGGAGGGTGATTCCGTCCATTCCTTCCTAATTGCTGTAAAAAACGACCCGGAAGATGCAGCGTCGCACAAGGCTGGCAAGCTCCAGTCGAATTCCTTGTAGAAAATAGTGCGCCAGAACGCCTGACCCCGTATCTTCCGGGCCGTTTTTACGGCAATTGGGAAGAAATGGACGGAATCACCCCCTCTCCATAATTTACTATCCCGTATACGAGTACTCCACCTGAAATACGTACCTCCTCAGATTCGTGGAGTGATGCCTTTAACCTTCAAATGCAAGTAACAGCTGCGTAGATAAAAAATGCAAAGGCATCAAAAGCGAGTGGAAAAATATCGGAGTGATGAGACCACTTCAAATCCGACACACAACTTCTACTTCTCTTCAAATGTGGACAGGAGGAGCAAATTACACTTTTTTAGGCTTCGTGAGCATGACAATCGAAAACTTAGATCATCTTGAAAGACCATGTGAGCTATGCTTTAGCCATGTTCACATAGGCAATTGTGGTGTTTCGAAGCAACTTTGAGGGAATTAAACAAAATGAGGTCAATTTTTCTGCTATCCATTCTAATTGTTCATGAAATCCTGAATACACCTAGGAACATGTCAGAACGTATATTTACCGTTTTTACTGAAATGCTTCAGAAACGTCACACGGGTAGTTCCTCGGAGATAAAAAAAAGTATAATGCGTTCGAAAAAGAGCTGCTTACCAATTCACATGTGGAAACACTTAATACAGTGAGATAGAGATAGGAGAAAAGGAGATCCAAGATAGAAACACGCCAAAATGGACGGGAGAGACCGGAATTTGGATCTAACTAAGCAATGATGTGGACTTCCAGAAGGCAGCGCTGACTCCTCACAGCTATGCAGGAAGCCTATCGTTTTCGTTGGGGGCAGCAGCTGATAAGCCTTGCAGTCGCAAAATGTAGCTTCAACTCGATCAATCACTCCGTAGACGTCACCCTTCCTTCTTCGCACTCGAAGACTTACATTCTCACTTACGCTTAGTCTAACCCTTGCCATCTTGATTAGGAATAACCATCTCCGAATATTATTTCAGAGCTAAGTGAAATTGCCGCCGCACAGCCGTCCACTCTCCGTCGGAAGCAAAAAAAAAAACGGGGCACAGAGATTTTGAGAGTTCGGGTTGTTTGTATTTGCTTCCAAGCCATATCTTCTATTGCAATTCAGTTCGACCTAGAAATCCTCTACTCCTAAGTTTCCTTTAAAGACGTCGACAAACAATCCTCTTGCTGATGGTAACTAGGCCTGCTACTGATTAGTCCGGGATTCTATTCTAATTCTGCCAACAAAAAAAAAAAAGAAAATTGACTTAAAGAACCTGCCCTGTTACTCTCCTCGTTTTAGACTCCTGCACGAGATTTACACCCTTTCGTACTTTTTCACATTTAAAAGGGAACCATCTCTTGTTTTAGGCTATTGGTTTAAAATGGCAAGTTCACAGCAATATGCAGAAACAAAAGCTAGTGCAGGAGGTTTCGAACTTTGAAAGTTAAAGTCTCTGGTAAACGATCATCAAAATATTTTTTTCTTGGATGATCACGTAATCACTGCATAAACTGCCTTGTTTCTGAGAATCTCGTTCTGGAACCGGAACTCCGTTTTCATTTTTCGCAACGTTTAGACATGGGTGCCCACGAAATTATGATAAGAGATGCTTGGTATGTAGAAATGAACTCGTAAATAACCTGCAATTTGGTGTTGTAATGGCTGTAAACTGTGGAATGGAGGCACAAATGTGATAAGAGAAAAGCCGTCGCGCCACCGCGTTCACTTCAATTCAGAATCATTTGAGCTTATATGCCAAGTCAGTGTTTTTATCCTCCCAAACAAGTCTGTTACCAATTTATCGACTGATGAAAACAACGATTGGCACTGGGGAGGATTCGAAGCTCCTGTCGATCATGCAGCCACATAGGATCTTCTTAGTGACTGCGCTACTCCGCTCAAAACCATATTATAGAGGTTTAAAGCATTAATGGATCCACCTAAAACGTGAATAGACCCACTCCACCGACAGACCCTTCAAAATAAAATAAAACAAATAAAATAATAAATAAGCTCTATTTATCCTCGAACTTCCTACAGTAAAATTATTGCGAGCAATACGTCTACATATGATTGATGAAGGAGCGGGATTCCTAATTACTTTCAAATTACAGTTACTAGCTCTGTACCAATCTATGTGGATTACTCTTTTAAAGGAGATCTCCAGATTTAGGAATTAGGTACACGTCAACATTCACTTTCCATTTTTTTGTTAAATAAATGTGGCAATGATCGCAGTAGACTATTTTCGAATAAATCAACATCGTTTGAAATGATTTGAAATAAGTAAAACGTCATCTTCATGTTTATAAATACCAATTAGAAAAAGTGAGACCATATCTGAATGACATCCTCGCTTAATTAGTGGGCTAATATACTTAAACGTATATTGAGCACATAATTAGTTCTCCTGTAGTATATGCCCATGGATCTTCCTCACTAGAGGGGTCACAGCCGGTTAGTCGCGAGGCTACGTGGCGCTTCCCCGCGTGGCGGATAGGAGGCTAATCGGGGACCAAAAGCGAAATTGTGCTTGCCCAGAGACGCAGGTGGATTCAGGGATCCTATGTGGCTGCATGATCGACAAGAGCTTCGAATCCTCCCCAGTGCCAATCGTTGTTTTCATCAGTCGATAAATTGGTAACAGACTTGTTTGGGAGGATAAAAACACTGACTTGGCATATAAGCTCAAATGATTCTGAATTGAAGTGAACGCGGTGGCGCGACGGCTTTTCTCTTATCACATTTGTGCCTCCATTCCACAGTTTACAGCCATTACAACACCAAATTGCAGGTTATTTACGAGTTCATTTCTACATACCAAGCATCTCTTATCATAATTTCGTGGGCACCCATGTCTAAACGTTGCGAAAAATGAAAACGGAGTTCCGGTTCCAGAACGAGATTCTCAGAAACAAGGCAGTTTATGCAGTGATTACGTGATCATCCAAGAAAAAAATATTTTGATGATCGTTTACCAGAGACTTTAACTTTCAAAGTTCGAAACCTCCTGCACTAGCTTTTGTTTCTGCATATTGCTGTGAACTTGCCATTTTAAACCAATAGCCTAAAACAAGAGATGGTTCCCTTTTAAATGTGAAAAAGTACGAAAGGGTGTAAATCTCGTGCAGGAGTCTAAAACGAGGAGAGTAACAGGGCAGGTTCTTTAAGTCAATTTTTTTTTTTTTTTGTTGGCAGAATTAGAATAGAATCCCGGACTAATCAGTAGCAGGCCTAGTTACCATCAGCAAGAGGATTGTTTGTCGACGTCTTTAAAGGAAACTTAGGAGTAGAGGATTTCTAGGTCGAACTGAATTGCAATAGAAGATATGGCTTGGAAGCAAATACAAACAACCCGAACTCTCAAAATCTCTGTGCCCCGTTTTTTTTTTTGCTTCCGACGGAGAGTGGACGGCTGTGCGGCGGCAATTTCACTTAGCTCTGAAATAATATTCGGAGATGGTTATTCCTAATCAAGATGGCAAGGGTTAGACTAAGCGTAAGTGAGAATGTAAGTCTTCGAGTGCGAAGAAGGAAGGGTGACGTCTACGGAGTGATTGATCGAGTTGAAGCTACATTTTGCGACTGCAAGGCTTATCAGCTGCTGCCCCCAACGAAAACGATAGGCTTCCTGCATAGCTGTGAGGAGTCAGCGCTGCCTTCTGGAAGTCCACATCATTGCTTAGTTAGATCCAAATTCCGGTCTCTCCCGTCCATTTTGGCGTGTTTCTATCTTGGATCTCCTTTTCTCCTATCTCTATCTCACTGTATTAAGTGTTTCCACATGTGAATTGGTAAGCAGCTCTTTTTCGAACGCATTATACTTTTTTTTATCTCCGAGGAACTACCCGTGTGACGTTTCTGAAGCATTTCAGTAAAAACGGTAAATATACGTTCTGACATGTTCCTAGGTGTATTCAGGATTTCATGAACAATTAGAATGGATAGCAGAAAAATTGACCTCATTTTGTTTAATTCCCTCAAAGTTGCTTCGAAACACCACAATTGCCTATGTGAACATGGCTAAAGCATAGCTCACATGGTCTTTCAAGATGATCTAAGTTTTCGATTGTCATGCTCACGAAGCCTAAAAAAGTGTAATTTGCTCCTCCTGTCCACATTTGAAGAGAAGTAGAAGTTGTGTGTCGGATTTGAAGTGGTCTCATCACTCCGATATTTTTCCACTCGCTTTTGATGCCTTTGCATTTTTTATCTACGCAGCTGTTACTTGCATTTGAAGGTTAAAGGCATCACTCCACGAATCTGAGGAGGTACGTATTTCAGGTGGAGTACTCGTATACGGGATAGTAAATTATGGAGAGGGGGTGATTCCGTCCATTTCTTCCCAATTGCCGTAAAAACGGCCCGGAAGATACGGGGTCAGGCGTTCTGGCGCACTATTTTCTACAAGGAATTCGACTGGAGCTTGCCAGCCTTGTGCGACGCTGCATCTTCCGGGTCGTTTTTTACAGCAATTAGGAAGGAATGGACGGAATCACCCTCCTCTCCATAATCTACTATCCCTTATACTCCACCTGAAACCTGCATCACCTCAGATTTGTGGGATCATGCCTTTAAAGACAGGATTTCTTGAGACGAATCCCGCTGCCCAAAAAAAGAACAAAATACAAAAAACGTCAGACTATTTGGAATTCAATGAGTTTGTAACAAACAATCGCCAGTGGTAGCGCGTAGAAACGGCTGTTGTATTATTGTATTAATACTGGACAAAAAGTCACACCCCAAAAACTCTCTTCTTTTTTTTTTGTGAACTTTGAGTAGAAGAACATTTTAGATTCTCGTACAGTATAACTCAATAAAACCGATTCACAAATGATGTAGCCGATCTTTTATACATGTTGATGTGTGAAAGTGTTAGTCAACGAAGTTCTGCAGGGCTCTGTAAAGCCCTCAAAATTCACAATCGGTTTATTTAATTCCGGCTATCACTTGCGTTTGATCGTGTGACTGCTTTAAAAACTGCTTAAATTGCATACCTACGTTATGCAAGACGGCCTATGCAATTCGATACGAGAAATTGTTATCGGGCTGAATGCTGAAAAGTAGTGAAGAAATTTTCTTCACACGTTTCCATTTCACTTGCACCCTTGGTTGTCCAGAGTTGCTTCGTCAGATAAACTGACACATCTTAGTCTTCTGATTTCAATCTAACTGTTGTACTTTTGAGGGACTTTTCAAGGACCTTTAAGCTTCAACCAATAAAGGTGTAGTCATACCCCACTTGCTGCTTCTAAGCTCTGGTTTCCTGGAGTTGTTTGAGTATTTCTGAAATTCTATGCTTGCTTGTATGCTTTTTCATCGAAGCACACCGTATGACGGAAACACAAAGCAGTCACACTTCATTAACTATTTTCAACAACGAGATTAAGATGGAAAGGTGAAATCAGACGAACAATTAACACAAAACGATTCTACTTTATTTGTTTATGGAAATCAAAACATTTGACTCCTTACTTTCTGAAGAAAACACTTGTGAATTCAACCAATGTTCTCTTTGTGGCTAAATAATTTTCTCTGTAATCTGTTGACGTTGTTGGTCGGCCATTCTTAGAAAAAAAAAAGCCTTTTTGGTGACATCTCCGACAAATTTTGTTGAGAGTTGAATACGCAAGTAACAAGTAAGTTACTACTGATACTGCTGCTTGTTGCAATGAGGAAGAACGAGGACTGTGGTAGAGAACGTACATGTCAGGCTGCATTTCGGACTACATATATTTGCTTGTAGGGATTCCTAATTTCCAAAGCAGCAATTAACCTTTTGTGTCGTAATAATTTTGCCTCCAAAGAAGCATTTTTGGAGGAAAGAGGGCTAAAGAATGTGGCATGTTCACAAATGCTTTTGCCTTAAAGGAATCACCCCACGAATCTGAGGTGGTACGGATTTCAGATGGAGTATTCGTATATGGGATCGTAGATTATGGAGAGGGGGGGGGGGGGGGGGGTGATTCCGCCCATTTCTCCCTGTATCAGTGGAAAAGGATGATGAGAATCCATTCTGACAAGTCGGAGGCAGCGCAAGAGTGGCGCGCTGCGATTGAGGACGTAAGAAACAGCGTTCCGGGGTTGTTCGTTTCTACTGATACGGCGGGAGATGAACGGTATCACCCTCTTCCCCGCAATCTACGACCCCGTATACGAATACTCCACCTGAAATCCGTACCACCTCAGACTCGGGGAGTGATGCCTTCAACCATTTTTTAGACTCAAAAAATCATCGGGTCGTTCGCTGACTGAGTTTTTTTGATCAGCTACAGCCTACAAAGTTCTCGATGAATTTCGTGCGATTTCTGACTTAGATATGTTTGTGTTCCGGAGAACACCGCTGTTATCTTTCATGAATTTGACCAACGAAATATCGATTTCCAGAAAAAAAAACATTCCAAACCTAAAAAAAAGCTTATTCCGCTTGAGATTTCCATCAGATCTGCACAAACAGGAGATAATAGCAGGGACATGTATGCATAACCCTGTTTGTGACACAGTTATCTGAGCACTTTGATTGTTTTTTCAGCAAAAGTCTGTCAACAACAGTGAAAAAAAGAGAAACGATAAGGTATGCACAGTCAATTTCAAAGCGTCACAGCACTTTGAGATCTAAAAATTGACATGCACCTTTCAATTTTTTCAATCTGTGCGGTCAACAAAGAGTCTTTTTCCTTCACATTTCTTATCTTACTTCAACGGAAATGAACACATTCATAAGACACAGAAAATCCAATTGCTTGAATTGATTGTATGTTAGGACAAATGTCACTTAGAAATGATGCTGCAAATCTTTCGAACATGATGGCAGAATCAGAAAACAATCAACATGTAAATTTTCAGCAGCAGACGAAGTGGCAGCACCATCTTTCACTTCTTGTCCATATTATCGTGGTCTAAAAGCATTACACTGACCTAGGCTGTTGCATATTTGGAAAGTAAAACATAGATTGCTTTGCATTGTTCAATTTTTTTTAACGCCAATATCTTCGACTTCAAAGAATCGCAGAGAAAATGTAGTTGGGGGTGGAGAGGCACACAGCGGCACTCTTATTTCTAGAAGTAAAAAGCTAAATCAGACGGGCTCCTCTTAAACCTAAGCGTTAGTATTAGAGGATCTATGAGATGTAAGCTGAAGTCACTAGGAGAAAAAATGAAGATAGAGCTTCCATAAAGAAGAGCCCTCGCCTCACTACAACTTATCCTGTTCGCAGACGCAGTGGTGATCCCTTACTACTTGGCTACACTTGTTATGTAGTTGTGTACAAAATTCGTCCGAACTGAAATAGACGTGTGACAGTTTGCGTTGTGGACAGGATTTATTATTTATTATATTATCTTCGATTCCGTTTTTCATGTGACGTTATGGGGATATTAGCTAGTTGGAGCCACATTTTTGTCAGACTCATGTGACTTGTATCTTGAACATTCCCCCTCAGAGCCTTGGTATTACGTCCCACTAGGTTCTTTTTTGCTGGAATTCCAGAAGAGGGGATGTATTTGGGGATTCATGGCTTTTTTCTTTCCATTCATTCCATGGATTAAAAAAAATAGAGTTCAGAAACGTCTAAACTGTGTTACCCTTTGTCTTTTAATGTAATTTTCATTCACAAGGCGTGTTGCAGGAACGCACATCCAAAGACTACCGCGACGACGACGACGACGTAGCAGCGATCGTCCGCAGCCATGAAAGTCAAGGCGAGCCAACGGCGTAGCACGCTGCAGAGCATCAAGTATGCCTACTTATACTAAAATATGCACCATGGTGTCAAAAATTTAAGTAGGCCTTACGGCGAAAAGAATTGTGGAAATGTCGCCACTACAGTAGTTTCTTGGAGGTCGTTGGTTTCTTAAGGTCTTGTCCTGTAGGGATTGTTCTATTTGTAGTAAAAAAAAACCTTTCGTTTTAAACCAAAGTAGCCACGAAATAACACCTAATTCCGATAGATTCTCGTTATTATTGCTAGTTACTGCAAACAATAAACGAAAGATTACATGGTCAACCACACAAACAGCTCGCACTGCATTCAAGTTAAAATTGAGTGATTATTTCTGTCGAACAGTTTTTTATCTGCAAAAACTGATAAGATTGACGGCAATCGTCAAAAAAAATGAAGATAGCAATGTACTAGTTTCCAATGTCCACGAAATATCCCATTGAGCTCCTTAAGATTTCCTTGTGTATTTTCTTAATTCGAAATCATGTGTGAGATATTGCACTACTTTCGTGACTCCCCATATTTTTTTTTATTTCTAGGCTTACTATACATGTGTTTCGATGTTTGCAGTTTTTCCAGTACTAGAAGTGTCACTTTTATATAGTGGATTGAAGAGAAACAAGTAATTACTCTCCAAATGGAACTTCCCTTTCTCCTTTTTGTAGTGCCCCTTTTAGGGAGATGACACATTGTGTTCCTCATTAATCACATCACACTATTCAGTTTCGCTGTTTCCTTAGCGAAGTAGGAGTTGCACGAAGAAGGATTCTTGGAATTCAGAAGTAACCGTAACCGCGTCATCGCGTTCACTTTCGGAGGCACGAGAGCGTTGTTCTTACATGAGCGTTCACTAGTACGCGTCATTGCGCGCCCATTGTCACTTCCAGTACGAATTGCTCTTTAGCTCCAGCTCCTTGCGAAAATGCAGAGTATGCGCCTGCGTGTTCTACAGCACACCTCTGCGAAATTATTCCCATGCTTCTTCAATGTTGCTTCATGTTCTATCGATGTTTCTAGGCTTCTTCGTTTGCATGATTGCATCTGTTTCACACCAGAATCATATACTGTAGAGATCAAATACTGGGAGGTCCGGTAGAACCATAATTAACTGCAAATAACTAGTAGACAGAAGGCAGAACTGGTCTATGCATTATCTGTCATTTCAAAGACGTTTGAACGAAACTTTCGAAGAGCTCCTAGTAATACTCTGCAACTTTACTCCTTCGTAAGTTGGCTTAAAATCAAACCATAACATCTTCCAGAGGAGTTAAAGAAGGAATTAATGTGAAAAAATAATAGAGAATACGTGCAAGTACATATTCTCCTCACTGTGGATATGACGCTGCAGTAACTATTGTTGTTATTAATGTTTGTGTTTTTTTTTAAATCAAGAACGCAGTAAAATGATCAGCTTCTTACTTTTGTCTAGGGGTCTCGCTTCGAAAAGTGCTTAAGAGCACCTTTTTTCTTTTCGAAAATGACAGGTTTTTCGCGATGTGATTCCTACAATTAGTTTGCAAGGTAGCTCATGATTCGATAAGTGTTCTTATTATGTTTTTCACCTCGCAAAGGTTATGTGAGGATAAAATGAAAGAAATAGTGGACAAATGCAACAACAACAATAAGGAGTGAAACAGTGGTTCAAGTACACAGAGGTCACTACACAATATAAATAATATGCATGTTGTAAATAGAAAGCATTATACATATGATATTATGTATGATAGCGAACTCTTACAACACACACTGAACGCAACCCATAGGAGAATCGTAGATGATCCACTGAAGTAGAGTTCGGGACGTGGTTTCAAGAATAGCAATGAGCAAAAGAGAAGCGGAACATCTCCTACAGATTCGGGAATGAAATTCCTCACTAACATCAGGTTCATTAATCTAACCAACAAACAAACTCACATCCAGGTGTAACGGCATTGAACCACGTAAACTGGAGATCGCCTTAATGGTCCAAATATCCGATAAGGGAATTTTCTACACACATATAAATAATAAAATCTACTTTACTAATTTGCCAGTAGACTAATTTAACTGACTTAAACTGGTAACTAAACGGTTTTTATTTAGGCGGTCCTACATATTCAACGGGCTGCTTTGTTGGTAAACTCAGACTTCTCTCACAGCCTGAACCTGAATCTGGGAAACCTGTTTCCCAGATTTAGAGCGGCGCATCTCGCTTTTTGCTGCTATATTTTACATTTACGCGATATTGTAAACCTCGTCCAGCACCTTGTTTGCCTTACCACTGCCTTTACTGGTTTACAATATATATATATATATATATATATATATATATATATATTCATGGATTAAGGGTACATCCAAAAAATAGAATAGAAAAAAATTGTTTTAGTGCTTGGATGACAGCGGTGCCGTTGAGTCCTAGCGAGAAATCTAGGCGATCTACGCTCTCGCGTAACGGAACTGTTAAAAGTATTTCTGGATCAATTGTTGAGAAGACGTCCGAAATACGACATGCTATCATGTCGGTAAGAAGGGTAGGTCCCGACAGAATAAGACCAGAACAGCTGAAGAACCTTCCGCTAGTACTCATTAACACCTTGGCGAAGCTCTTTACACGTTACCTGTCGGGATGCAAGGGATGATCGAAACTCATCGAGGTATCACGAGAGTACAAGATGTCGCTCTGTCTCACCTTCATCGACTTAAAGAAGGCCTTCGACTCAGTTGAGACGGAAGCGGTCGTGGAAGCCTTGGACAACCAAGGCGTCCCTACTCAGTACATAAAAGTACTTCGAGAGTTGTACAATAACTTCACGACCGGAATTTCGCCATTCTACAAGAATATCATCATTGACATGAAGAAAGGGGTCCGACAGGGTGATACAATCTCACCCAAAGTATTCACAGCCACCCTCGTGAACGCATTGCGAAAGTTGGAATGGAACGACATGGGAGTGAAGGTCGACGATCGGCAGCTACACCATTTGCACTTTGCTGATGACATCGTACAGACAACACCTAGCATCAGCCAAGCGGAACGAATGCTGACCGAGTTCGACGAAACATGTGGATGCATCGGTCTTCAGCTGATTCTCCAAAAGACGATGTTCATGCGGAACGGATGAGTCTCGGATGACCCATTCACGCTCAACGGAACGAACATATCCGAATGCACCAGCTACGTTTATCTGGGTCGGAAATTGAATGTGATAACATGGGGAGCGTACAAGAGCGATGTAGTGAAGAAGACCAGGAACACCCAGCTCCGTGCTCACCTCTTCAACACCACCGTACTTCCTGCTTTGACCTATGCATCGGAAACCTGGGCATTTCGCAAGCAGGAAGAAAACGCGGTGAGCGTCATTGAACGCGCAATAGAGAGAGTGATGCTAGGAGTATCCCGAGTATCCCGTTTCACGCAAGGGAGAGACGGGATTCGAAGTTCTCTCCTACGTCAGCGATCGAAGATTGGAGACGCCGCTGCGTTTGCTGTGGAAAGTAAAATAAGTTGGGCCGGACACGTGATGCGCTTTAACGACAACCGTTGGACCAGAGCCGTGAGCGACTGGGATCCCCGCGATATTAAGCGCACTACAGGAAGACCGCCGACCCGATGGTCAGATTTCTTCACGAAGTCCTTCAAAGAAAAGTATGATGCCTTTCGTGTCCCACGCGAAAGGAGGAACCACTGGGCTACTCTGGCACGCGATTGGGACAAATGGAAGAATTACTGGCGCCCGCTCGACCAGTTCGAAAATCAGCGGGAGTCAAGGTGATCAAGGTGATCAAGGTAGTATATGCATCAGTGGCGGGTGTAGTGTAGCGGTTAGAGGTTCCGCTTTCTGCACGATCGATCGGAGGTTCGAATCCGCCCTAGTGCTCACCAAGCCTTTCATCCCTCCGGTGTCGATAAATTGGTACCAGACTTGTCTAGGGGGATAAAAACACTGTCTTGATACATCGGCTAGCCACAGCAAGTCATTGTATAGGCCAGTTACACGTTCGTGAACCTCAACCTTAAACCTCAATTCTGAACTGAAGTGAACGTGGGGGCGCATCCCAAGCGGATTGATTGAGGCCAGACACATAGCCTTTACATTTTATATGCATCAAATAAGACGCGGAAGTAACTTCAACAACATATGGCTGCGAAATAGTAGAGAATCTGAGGAATATATCAACACATCTGATCTTGTAATAAAATGGGATGGGTGTCTTTTACCAGCCCAGAACCACTGCACACAAAAATAGAAAAATGGAAAGATTTGAAAATCAGGTATTCTGGTTTTGCGACTTCCCCGGGGTTCGTTCATTCAGTTTCATTTCTGTCTTCAAGGCATCTCCTGAGAGGGGGTTCAGCAGCAAATACCAGATCAAAGCAGACGGTTCAAACTGACTTGGGCATGATTTTTCCTTAAGGGACTGCATTTTGCGCAAAAGTATAGAGGGAGAACTTTGAAGAATCCTCCAATAAAACAAAAAAATAAAAGAGCGCACTCATCGCTAAAAAATCAAACCTTTTGCAGATAAGGTGGCTGGAAGCGATGCAGTTAACGGGATAGATTTAAAAAAAAACTATTTCGCTTTTAGAAGAAGCGTGAACAGAATGGTTTTCCCACTAAGCCGAGGTAGAAGTTCCACACAATGACATCCCAATCTACTGCAGTAAAATCAATTTTGTTGAGTTTCAAAGTCACACATCTTGGTCATAAATGAACATCAAAGAATATCTGATACTATCAATCAATATCAACTATTTTTGTCATTGTTATCATTTTGTTTTCACGTCGTAGCGTTAAAGCCTCTCTCAGTGCACCTTGGAGAGTTTTAAGTCAGCTGAACATTTGTGCTGTGCCGTGTAGATCATTAGTTCCGCTACATCTCCTGCATGAGTGTATGCTTAAAGACATCACCCCACGAATCTGAGGTTGCACGGGTTTCAGGTGGAATATTCGTATACGGGATCATAGATTATGGAGAGAGGGGTGATCACGCCCATTTCTTCCTAATTGCCTAAAAAACGGCCCGGAAGACACGGCTTCGGGCGTTCCGGCGCGCTGTTTTCTACAAGGAGCTCGATTGTAGCGCGCCAGCCTTGTGCACGAGCCGCATCTCCCAGACCGTTTTTTACGGCACTTTTAGAAATGCACGGAATCACCCCCCTCTCCATAGTCTACTATGCCGTATACGAACACTCCACTTGAAATCCGTACCACCTCAGATTCGTGTGGTGATGTCTTTAAGGAGCAAGATGACCGGCTGAAACGATAAATCACAAGTGATCGTGACATATTGATGGTTCTCCATGAACAATTTGTCAAGCTCACTGAATTTTTCCAAGTTGGAACTTAGATTTTCATCTAAATACCTGCAGTAATTATACGATTAGACTGTAGAAAGATAGCAGAGAAAACTGCAGATCACAGGCGGTGATGAGCAAACTATCTGCTACTTCAAAATAACAAGTAGAATACACGTATCTTTGATTTTTCCAGGCTCTGAAGAAGGCAACGACACCAGAACGTTTGCCAGAATAAAGATGAATAACAGTCTTAGTTCTGCTCAAAAAGTAGTACACAATCAAACTCTACGATGCCAAGATTCAAAGAAGGTCGAACTTGATTGATAAAAGATTTTACGCAAAAGCAAACATTGCGCAAAACTAGCCATGAAGGAGCATGGAAGATACAAACATCTCGCTCAATCATCTAAAGCAGCAAGACCGTCACGAAAGTACTTTGAGTACTAATTGGAAACCACCTCCTGACCGATAACCAATTAAATGAAAGCTCTAGGCTGATGTCGGAAAACGATTTGAAAACAGATAAATCACATGAGACCTCATCTTGCGCAGGATATGGAGAAGTGACGAATGGATGGACTCTGCGCCAGTTCGTGCCGAAGATCGAACAGGTTGTACTGAGTTATGTACAAAGGCAACACGCCTCGACTAAGGTTCAATGGCGTTAGACAGTAGTGTAAAGCTGCTGATTAACTGAAGAAATTCGTACTCGCAAAATGGTGTTAATTCAGCAAATATATCCAACACGAACATTAAAGGATAGTTTGTTGGGGGCAGATAATAATATGGAGATAATCAGTCTGAAGGTTCGGCTAAAGCCGGACTTCAGACTTTTGTAGTATTCTCTTCGCTCGCCTTCACCGATGAATAAGAAATAAGAGTACCGACGTTTTTTGTAAAATTATGATCATAACTTTTTCTTCTATCAATTCTTTTTCCTACTTTTTCCTCTAAACTTCAAGCATAGATGAGAGATTTTCTTTTTTCTTCGATTTATTTTTTGATTTTCTTCCCAAACACGTCAGTACTATATTTGGAGAGCAATCAAACTTAACTTTACATCTATGTTTCCTTGAAATCTACACAATTTGGTAACATTATTCGAACTATGTGTTTCCTCCGCTCCTAATTATTGGCACAGAATGATGTGCTAACATGAAATGACGTGAATATCAGCATCGTAGTGATGAAGATAAAACTCACGTGGACATATGTTGGCTATTGTATCTGAGCAGCCGTTTTTACGTGAGTTTCCACTCTTTGAAGAAAGGATGCTTGGAAATATATGTACGAATGGGTTACAGAAACCCATTCTATCGTTGAGGCTCCAGCGCATCCAATGCCATGGTACCCGTCTCACTCTCTTTTTGGAATTTCGTGACTAAGACACACACACAGACACACATACGTGACAGAATAAGCCCGTTAATATATAGCATGTTAGCTTATAAATTTGGAAGTATACATTCCCATAAAAGTTTATTTACCCTCAATAACATATGACAAAATCTAACTTGGCCTATCAAAGCCAACATACACATCAATCAAATAATCTCTGGACGATGGTAGAGTGTTCGCCTATCAGCTGCATGACGATAGTTCGGCACCCCACCGCCACCTGTGCACAGAGTCTTGCATCGTTATGTGTTTTCGTGACACACATACACACAACATACACATACACACAACATACACACATACACATACACACACAACATACACACACATACACACACAACATACACACACAACATACACACACATACACACACAGCATACACACACACGCAACATACACACACATACACACATACACACACACAACACACACACATACACACACGCAACATACACACATACACACAACACACAACACACACACATACACACACGCAACATACACACATACACACAACATACACACATACACATACACACACAACATACACACATACACACACGCAACATACACACATACACACATACAACATACACACATACACACACACATACACACACGCACACACACATACACACAACATACACACATACACACAACATACACACATACACAACATACACACATACACATACACACATACACACACAGCATACACACACACGCTACATACACACATACACACACGCAACATACACACATACACACATACACACAACATACACACATACACACATACACACATACACACACATACACACAACATACACACATACACACACGCAACATACACACATACACACATACACACAACATACACACATACACACACGCACACAACATACACACACATACACACACAACATACACACACAACATACACACATACACACACAGCATACACACACAACATACACATACACACACAGCATACACACATACACACATACACACACGCACACAACATACACACACATACACACACAACATACACACAACATACACACACATACACACACAGCATACACACACACGCAACATACACACAACATACACACATATACACACACGCAACATACACGCATACACACATACACACAACATACACACATACACACACATACACACACGCACACACACATACACACAACATACACACATACACACAACACACACACATACACACAACATACACACATACACACATACACAACATACACACATACACATACGCACACAACATACACACACATACACACACGCAACATACACACATACACAGATACACACATACACACACAACATACACGCACACACACATACACACATACACACACGGACTAAGCGCGTTATAGCATGATATTATAGATAGTGGTTATATGAAAAAATGTTAAAAAATTAAAACTTATCCCTACATAAAAAGAGGCAATTGCACTCAAACGGGGATCATGCGATGCGAAATGTGCTCGCGTAACAGAAATACCAGAAGGGAGAACATCGCAAACTTTTTTGATTTTTGAACGAGAAGATCCATTCAACGAGCCGCAAAGATGAGTATTTCTCGGAGCTATAAACAGCCGCACATTACGATTGTCGACCAAATCATTCAAATCATTCATGGCTGCTGATCCCACCGAGAAATACATATCCATTCGGATATTCGGTATTAAGACACCTGCGCTAAAAATTTGGTGGAAGGATACATAAGCAGCTGTTCTATTTAATTATTCTTCCCTTATTCTTTATTGTTACTTCTGTTTCTGCTACGAACAGACGCTAGCCCGCTGAAGTTGGCATTTGACCAAGATGAACTTTAACTTATTCGAACTCAACATCTCTTTAGGCCTTCGAAGATGTCGGAACTTATAATCAGTATTATTTAATAAGCACTTATAATAAATAGGATTTATTAAGGTAATCATTTACAAACGTGGATGGATGCGGTGGGGTCTAAACGACGTAAACCCTGAGCAGTTACGTAAACGGCTACGTTTGAAGGGGCGGGATAAAGACAGCAGTTACTTTCGAGGCGGGACATTTGTTACCTCTCTAGTTCGAACTGAATTAGGAATAGTCCCAGCTCTATCGCAACTGCTAACTACAGTACGCCGCTTTGACGCAGCTATTTAACGCAAATTTACCAGGGTCAGGTCATTTTGACAATAAAATTATCGTAAAATGATATGCACCAGATATCCGCAACAGCTTACAGAAAAAATCAATATTGAAGACTTCGAATCTACATGATGACTAGCTGGAATAGCATGATGATGCAAGACAAACAAATGGATGTTATCACAGACTTACCTTCTACAGTTAAAACCACTTTCAACTAAATGCAGTCAACCAGATGAAAGAAAAAATAAACCCAGAAGGAACCCCTTACTACGACATATTCCTTTTAAATAATACATGAATATGGATGGAAGCTGACCCCAGCGTAAAAGAATGTGAGATGAAAGTATGGAAGAGGAGGTAAAGATAGATAGTCACCAAGAAAGCAGTATGATTTTAAGTTAGGCTAGATAATGGGAGAAGAAGAAGGAACACGAAGAGAGCAGGCCTTCACCATTTCATGAGAGCAGTTTATACATCGTCATCATCAATCATGAGTGGATCAGTGGCAAACGAATGACGCCTGCGCTTCAGCGCCACATCCAAAGCTATGAAGCCCGCTAAGAGCGCCGTTGTTAAGGCGAAGACAACCGTAGAAACTAAACAAGTACGGTATTGAAAACGCAACAGTCTGGTCATGAATAGTAAATGAGCTGCAAAAATTAACAAAAAAATACAGAGAGAGGACTTAAAAGTGGCTTACTTGATTTATCATACCTCGAAAACACAAAATATTATACTTACTCATATAATTGATAGCGTTCGGTCCCGATAAACCACATTCCTCAGTCCAATCAGTGGGGAGATACCTAAGTAAACAAATGATTTTTAATCAAAAACAAGGGACCAAAAAAACAGAACACGGAGTTTTATCTTGTATTAAAGGTTGAACGTGGATGTCTTTAACAAGAAGAATCAAGCGTTGGTTTTACGTGATGAAAATTCGAAAAGTATCCTTTCTTGTTAGATCCGCAGCGTTAAATGAAATTTTCCACTCAGTACAAGAAAAGTTTTAATAGTTTTGATTACTTCTGCACAGTAGATCGGAGAGCATCAAGTGTACAAGGATCCGGGCAATCAGGAATTACATAACGATACACATCGTCCACATCCGTCATATTCTTGTGGTAGATCTGAAACGGATCGGTAATAGCCGATTTGTAAGTGTGAAATCATCTTTAGATGGACTCTCAATGCCTCAGTTTTCATTACAAAACCTACAGAAGCTGCACTTCTTTCTTGCCTTTTTAGTCTCATACAAACATTATATAGCGATGCAATGTTTTTCTTTTTTCACCTGGCAAGGAGAATTATCTTGACATTTAACCTGTTTTTATACTTCACCGCTGGCACAATTAAGCAATCAGTTTTGACCAATTCCTCTATGGGGATGTACCTACGCATTCGATTTCAATTCACAGTCGTTGGAGGTTTGCAAGCGGATGTCTAGCTTATACAATGAGCTGCGGGCGCTAGCCGATGTATCATGTCAGTGCTCTTATCCTCGCAGACAAGTCTGGTACCAATTTATTGATCCCGGAAGGATCAAGAGCTTCGCCGGGACTAGTGCGGAATCGAACCAGCGATGGATCGCGTTAAGTCGAACCTTCGAATTCTTAGTAAGTTAGAAAAAAATTTCAAGGGAAAAACAACTCTCGATGAAATATCACAGAATGCTGCAGTTATCTGCGTAACTATGTAAGTCATGAGAAGGATGGAACGTTTCAAATGCCCACATAACAAACATCGGAAGTCAGTTTGGCAAGCTTGCCTCACAGCCCATGTAGTTCATTGCTGTGGGAAAATGTGAGCGAACTAGCAGTATCATCAGGTAAACATTGGAGCTTTCATGTGAGATTTATTGATTTCTCGCGCAACTTATTTTAAACAAATGTTTCCGTTCGTTCAGAAGTTAGGTAGTCCATGAGATCTACCAAAGAGTTTGTGGCTAACCTTATCATTGCTAGCATCTCATTAAAGCTTATCATTTTCATCCAGATTCCATATGACACCGTAGACAACATCCGTTCATGTTTCCCATCATTAAAACTGCACAAGCACTCCTCCAAGCACTTCTCATATCCCATGCACTACTCACTCAACGAGAAACTTCTTCTTTAAATATTTGTCTTTTCACTGCCACACCTCCAAGCTGATTAATCTGGCTTGTTTACCGAAAGCACACTCATTCTTGTTCATCAGTTCACAAATGTTTTAATAGATTTCTATTCGTGGTTAATCTTTCATGGGCCGCCTTAGGCTTAGTTGCTGCACAACCTGGCAAAAACAATGCTGTGAAACGACCACGTTAAAAAAGAACTACATGAAACGGACTTTTCACCTTTTTCTCCTTTAAATGCAGTATATTACGAAATTAACTACGTTGGACTCTGTGAGACAATACAGATTTTGGGCTGTAGATTACGAGTATAGCTGTGACCACGCTCAGTTCCTAATCGTCCTGAAAAGCGGTGTGGGACACGGCTTTAGTTCCTATGAGTTACGACAGGACGAACAACCCATGTACATGTGCCACGTAATCAAAAATGAGATCTCCTCAGCATCTTATTCAATTAAAACCAATGAATAGGTTCCTGAGGGTACAGGAAAGTGTACAAAGGTGACGTGTTCTAACGTACCTTGTACGAAACGAGGCGGTTTTGGAAGACGATTAGGAGGGATTGAGCATAACCATATTCGTAACCCACAACCAGAACTCTGAACTGCTCCCAAAGATCAAAACATCGTCCTATTAGTGATATCTGGTTTGGAGATGGCGCCCATATCTGTCGTACAAATGCATCGAAAGCGGTCATCATTATGCTCGTCAGGAAGAGAAATCAGGAAGACTGCATAAATACCTTTCGTTTTTTTTTCCTAATTAAAATGAACAAATATCACCTCTACCACGAATTGTCCGCCTACTCCATGCAGTTCCAATAATACTGCACTTGCGTACTTCGGAAACTCAGTTGGATAGATACCTAACGTAGACAGCACAGCAGCAAGTGTAGTGTCGTGCTGCAACAACAGGAAAGCTAAAATGCAACACCTGAACTATTGCATCGAGTTCAGAATAGGACTAAATCAGATCGGGAAAATTGGTGAAGTTAATGACTTAAATAACAAGAAGAAATCAAAGCAAAACGCTTGCTAAAGGGCAGGAAATTTATGAATCACGGGAAAATTATGATTGCATTGCAGAGATCAGTTTCGACCCAATCTGACAAGGTGTCTCTACTTCGCTTAATCCTGACCCCTTTCATATGTTAATAGAAGGGATTTGATGTTTGATTGGTGTAATGTTTCAGAAGCTTAATTGCTACGATTAGCAACTAATCTTCTGAAACATTTATTTTGCACCAACTAATAAAATAGAAGGATCATAAGTAATTTTTACTATAAGAAAAAAGGTAAGATAAGTCAGAAGAGTAAGTCCGAACTCTAAAACCTATGGGTTATGTGTCATGGGTCCTCTAAGAATTATTCTTAGAGGACCTATGACATGTTGGCTAAAGCTACTAAGAAAAAAGGAAGACAGAGCCGGAACTACTACTGCTTTGACGTTACCAAACCTTCCAATCAAGGTTAGCAGAAATGAATAGCTAGTTCATATCATAAGAAAAGCAACCGAAAATGGACTCCATAGCAATCCACCATCACCAAAATGCATGCAACAACATTATTCGACATCTTCGATTTGCATTCACAACCTGCTTGTCCTGAAGAGGACCGTTGGCTTAGCCTTCATGAAGGCCGTTCGTACTCATCTGTTTCGGAGTTCACGGGGTTTTCCTCAGTTGGGGCAACGTCGCTCCTTCCACAGCAATCCATGGTCAGCGAGCCACTCGTCAAATTCTTCTTGGATTTCTATGCAAGCTCTGACCAGGTAGTAATGAGAGTGAAATCACGAAGAGTCAGCAAATTAGCAGCAGTAACTATTATGCGAATAAAACGGTTTAGCAGCGGGAACGCTTTCTCTGCTCTATGGACGTTTTTGCTCCCGCGCACACAACTCAATCCTAGCGCAACAGAGTGGCTCGCCCAACTCCCGGCTCGCATAACCCAACCCAACCCAACCTTAGCAACAAAATTAGAAACGGAGAGAATAAACGAAAAGTCAAGAGGTGGCTTTTTGTATGCAAAATACATGAGCACTTCAGCTGTGTCAACAAAATTAGACCTGTGTTGTTATTGCGGTGGAACCCTTCCTAGCTTTTACACAGGCTGTAGAGCTGAGCGAGGATCCCATCGCGCCATTTGGACCGCTACTGCTTACGCAACTGCACCACTTCACTGGCAAAGTCATTTTGATCCAGCTGCACCTGTTCATACTCTGACTAAATGCAGTTCATGTTTTCTAGAAGGCAGATCTCAAACAAACGCTCTACTAGAGAAAAGCTACTGATACATCTTTTTTATGTTTAATTTGCATGCACTGGATTGTTAGAACTTCAACATACCGCAGAGTAGGCATATAACTTCGGTTTATCTCCCAGCGCACCGCTTGTCTTCGCAAGGAATCGCTCCACAATGTCTTTCAACAAAGGTCCTGTAATTTATGTTCACAGACATACTTGTGATTCTAACCACCGTCAAAAGATGGGAACGTGAATGCACATGTTACAGAAAATATTGGATTTGATTCAACACATTGACGACGGTAGCTCCCACTAGTGGATCTCTTTAGAAGTCGTTAGGTATCAGACCGATCAGTTTAGCAGACAAAGCAATTTTTCACACTAGTAAAATTGACGAAATGAAGCTGCGCAGCTTGAAATTTATCAGTTGCAAGAGTGTAAAAGGTTGCTTCGCTGGATAATTCCACCAGAAATCCACCTCACCTTTAGCTGGGTCAGTCCTATAAGTGTAAAGAGATGCATTGCTGCAAGAACAAACTCTGATCATTTCAAGACCTCTGATTTTAGGATTGGTTTTTCGCTACCATTATCAGGAACTATCTGCTAATAGAGAGAACTCACCATCGGAAATTTCTCCCAAACGCTGGTTTCAGCCACAAGATTTGTAAAGATTTGAAAGTCCAAAGCTTCTAAACTTCAAGCTTATACAACGAAAACTACGCGCCGGAAAACAGTCCCTACAAGTACAGAATCGTAACTCCCAAGTGATGTTATATGATTAAACATACTTACTTAGATACCAAGTATGTTTAATCATATAACACCAATATGATCCGCAGTTTCGTGAGTGACGTTGACGAGGTCCTTGAGCCGTGCATAGCTGAGCTGTCAGCGGGCCATCCGTGCAGCGAACACATCACTCCATCTCGTCCGTGGACTTCTTCGAGGGTATTTAGCATTTCTTCAGATCCACTGCAGCGTTCCTTTAGTCCATCTATCGTCGACTTTTCTCATAATGTGGTCGGTTCATCTATGATTGCTATCGATAATGTATCGTATCATATTCCGCTGGATCGCAAAGACGGGATATTGTTCATAAATCGAAGCTGCGAACACTCGCTAGGTGTTGTATGCGCCGGATAAACTTCATAAGACATCTCTGAAGGGTTAGGTGGGTAGTGAGTAGCTTCCTAGACGTGACAGCGGTGCCTTCCCACGTATCCGCTGCGTAGCACAGAGCTACTACAACTGTCGAGTCGAACAGATGTGCACGGAAATCATGGTCCATGAACGTTATGAACGCTGCTATGCTGCCCAATTTGCTGTCATCCTTCTATTCAGTTCTTCCTTCAGGTCGTTCTTCATATTCAGAGAACGACCAAGGAATACATACAACAAACTTTCCACGATTTGGAAGCCTTCAAGTTGTACTCCTCCGTCGTCGCAGTAGGCGTTCTTCATGAACTGTGTTTTCTTTCTGTTTATTCACAGTACTATTCTCTCCCCTGCTTCGTTCAATTCCTTGAGCATCGTTTTTGGTTCATCGGTAATTCTCGAAAAGAGAACGATGTCGCCCGCAAAACGAAGGATGAAAAGGGGCCTTCCATCAACAAGTATGCCCTTTTCTTTCCAAGAAAGTGATTTCCTTATTTATTGCAATGCAGCCGTGAATACCTTCGGCGATATACTATACTGGATCCCCTTTCCATGGTGAGGCGGTGATGGAAAAGCTGTATCTTGATAGTGCATCGATCGTAGCAAATGGCTAATGTCTCCACATACGACGCGTCAACACCTTGGTCGACCGGCTCTGACAGTGTTGCATTCGTTTCTACGCTGTTGAAGGCTTTCTCGTAGTCAACGAAGGTTAGAATAAGGGACAGGCGGTATTCTGGGCAAATCACTATGACCCTCAAGACAATGTGGATATGGATTACGCATCTAAAACTTCTGAATCCAGCTTGCTCTTGAGGTTGATCATCAGCGTCCTACATATGCGCATGAGTACGATTTTGGTGAACTGTTTGTATAACACGTTCAGCAAACATATCGGATTGTAGTTTTGAAGGTCCTCTCAGTCACCTTTTTTACGGATAAGAACGGTTCGGGTTCGCGAGGTATTGCAGTGTGTCTACATTTTTATCAGGACAATTTTTTTTTAAAATTTTTTATAAAATATTCATTATAAAAAAATTATTAAAAAGTTATTTTTTCATTAAAAAAATACCCCAAATTTTTTTTTTATTAATTATTTTAATAAATTTTTTAAAAAAACCAAAAAAAATTTTTTTTTTTTTTCGCCTTTGCCTATCAATATCGTCTTTGCCTGTCAATATCGTCGTCGCCTGTCAATATCGTCTTTGCCTGTCAATATCGTCGTCGCAAAGCAAGCTAATAGCTACTTAAGCATATCTCTCGTGCAGTCTAAGGTCACTGCTTATAGCGTATCAACGCTACGATTGCTCTCGCGTCACAATGACACTTGTTTTTCACAAAAGGCCGATATTGCTGAGTGCAAAAACGCTGCAGTCACTACTGGATAAGTACAGTACTTACTCAGATGAGATAAAACCATCAGGAACAGATGAGGAAAGGTACGAAGAGTATCTCAGTGCCGCAAATTTGCTCTCTGGAAGCATAGAGACAATCAAAATGAGCAGAAACGCTCTTCAGGCATTGATAGATAAATTGCAAAAAGAATATGAAGAAGCAAGATCTAAGGGAAATAAAAAAGACCTCACAAATGAAGTTGAGGAGATTGAAAATGGCACGCAATTCAATGAAAGGATTGCAAAGGCAAACGAAATGGTATATATACTAAGTGCCAGAGTCACAGAAGCACGGAATCACATGGGAAAACTTGCAAGGAAGATGGGAATAACTCATAGAGAGCCCACAAAACAAAAACCTGCAAGAATAAATGAAACTCACGCAGATCAGCAGACCGCAACAGAGTCAACTGCGACTGAGGAAACCGAAGAAGGTTCTTCACAAAATGACGCCATTTGGCTCTCGGAAGACAATTCAAATTCGAAAAAAAGTAGAGAAGACGATGAAGATTTCATATGTCGTACTCTCAAACCAAGGCAACTAAGTTTGCCACGATTCTACGGGGACGAAGAAGAGTTCCCTGAATTTTGGGCAATATATGAAACGCTCGTTGACCAAAGTAAGGTTTTAAGTACAGTCGAAAAAATGCTGTTACTTAGAGATAGCCTCAAAGGGAGAGCAGAAACAGCCATAAAAGGCATACAATTGATCCCACAAAATTATAAGTGGATGATTAATGCTTTGAAAAAGAAATACGGTAATAAACCGACTAACAGAGCAAAAATAGTGCAAAAATTAATTAATTTGCCAGCAGCAAAGAATGATGCTGATAGCTGTATGAACACGTTCGACAAAATTCGAATGCTCATGAATCAAATGGTCTCTGCAGGCCAAAATATACCACAAATGCAAGATGCGATGTGGACAGAGAAAATTTTGGAGAAATTTCCTTACACTATAGTGAAAAACGTTCTTGTTACAATTCAAGATCAAGATGAAGTGAAAATAGAAGATGTAATGGATCATCTTGAGAAGGAGATTAATGCAAAAAAGTTTGTAGACGCACGTTTAAAAGGTCGTGTAAAATTTGAAAACCATCCGAACCGAAGACAATACGGTGTGGATGTTACAGAACCCCCAAAATTGGGAAAAATTTGTCGTTTTTGTGACAACTCAAATCATATATCAGCGAACTGCCGAACAATCACTGATATCAAATCAAGGCGAAATATGGTGAAAGAAGCCAGACAATGCTGGAAATGTTTCTCAGAAGAACACAGCAGTTATGACTGTCAGAAACCAAATTGTCCTAAATGTGGCAAAATGCACGATGTAAGCCTTTGCATTTCCACTTCAGATGATGGTACCAGGACAAGATATAGCGCTGGTGACCGATCGCGCAATCAAAGCTCCTCCAATACCGTACCAGTTCCAAGAAATAACACTACTGCTCGGAATCAATACGGCAATGGCCGCAATAATGGTAACATCCGCAACAATCAGCAGACAAATCCTCATACAGCTGATCACAGTACTAACCACTCAGCCGAAGGTTCCGTGTACATTGACAAAAGAAAAGAGCAAGTAATCCTGATGACTGCCGAAGGAAATGTTTGGAATAATAACACCAGACAATTCGAAAAACTCCTGTTTTTCTTTGACACTGGAGCTCAAAAAACTATCATTAGAGAGCAGACCGCAAGGGAATTTGGTCTTCCAACTCAGAAAACCGAAATCTGCACAATGTCAGGTATAGGTGGACATACCGAAAAATATCAAACAAACATTGTCCCCCTCAAAATCAGCAATGCCTTTGGCAAGGAGATCCATATGACGATTCAAACCAAGCCAATTATCACCAATGGCTTTTCGTCTGTACGTCTCAACGATGCAGATAAACAATACCTCCAAGACAATGAGATTTGCATAAACAATCCGAGAGTTCGCGGTGAACATCAAAACCCGCAAATATTAGTCGGTCTAGATAACTATTACGACCTCGTAAACACAGTTGACACTATAACTTTGCCATCTGGATTACGCATTGCGCGTACGGTATTCGGACCAACGGTACACGGCAAAGGGTCAATCAATTCGCAGCAAGAAGCGACAACGATAACACATGGCCTCAGCCTCGTTCAAGAACAGAATGAATCAGAAATTCTACAGAAGTTGTTCGAACTAGATGGTTTAGGAATATCATCAGAAGAATGTACTAAGAACGAAAACACATTCGAGTACTTCAAAAGCTATTCGAAATCAATATCGTTTGAAAACGGCGTTGTAACCGTACCCTTTCCCTTGAAAGATAATGTCATCGACCTAGCGGATAATTACGGAATAGCGTACCGTCGATTGATTTCGTTACAAAGACAACTATCAAATAATATCCACCAACGTGAGTGGTATAACAAAATAATGAACGATTATATCCAAAACGGAGTTGTCGAATTAGTCCACGGACAAAATAAAAAATTCGGCCGGCACTTACTACATGCCACATTCCGGAGTTTGGAAGCCAGAAAAGGCAAAACCATTGAGGATAGTATTTGATGCTTCCTCTAAGAGAGTCGGACAGCTTTCGCTGAATGATGTGATCTACACAGGAGAATCCTTCGTGAACAAAATTCATGATGTTATAGTTGCAAGTAGAACCAGTGGAATTATTCTTTTATGCGATATTGAAGCGGCTTTCACGCAAATCAGACTAGTGGAAGATCATAAAGATTTGTGTCGGTTTTTATGGCTGAAAGACATGAATAAGCCTCCAAATCGAGACAACATAGCAGAATACAGATTCAATCGTTTGCCCTTCGGTAACACCTCGGCACCAAGTATTCTTAACATGGCCATTCTGGCATATTTAAATCACAAGAATACTCCGCTCTCACTGGAGATTGCAAAACATATTTATGTGGACAATATTCTCTTATGCGCCACCACCAAAGAGGAAGCACTAGAAAAATATACTGCTTCAAAGAATATTTTCCGTGAAATCGGCATGAATTTACGAGAATATATTTCAAACTCTGCTGAAGTTAACAGAGCTATCCCAAAAGAGGATAGAGCGCCCACAGACAACATAAAACTTCTTGGCGTCAAATATGACACCAAATCGGACGAATTTGTGATGAAAGTTACAATTCCACAAAAAGAAAAATTAACCAAACGCGATATTGTAAGCCAAATAAACTCGATCTATGATCCCGTAGGCCTCGCAAGCCCACTGATTATCAAACTGAAGTCTCTAATGAGAGAAATTTATGATACAGGGATAGAATGGAAACAATACGTTCCGCAAGCGCTGTGTATTAAATGGAATTCTGTAATACAAGAGATAAACAATGCATGTATAAGGGTCAGTCGACCATTGCTACGTTCTCCCACGTCTCACACCTCAAGAATTTCCTTATGGGTGTTTTGTGACGCCAGCAAAATGGCAATATCGACATGCGCATATCTGAGGTGCGAAAACACTAATGAGATCACTTCATTGATTAGTGGAAAGAGCAAGCTAACACCAAAAAGATCCAGCAGACTATACCACGCTTGGAATTGTTGGCTATCTTAATAGGACTGCGAATGGCGAAAACCATTCTTGATTCAATAAACATTGAAATTATTTCCGTAAATGTCGCCAGTGATAGCGAAATAGCACTTCAGTGGATAAGGTCTTCACGCAAACTTCCGATATTCGTGACTAATCAGAAGGATCGCATTTTGAGATTGAAGACTCAAATCGAAGTCAAATCCATCCCAGTACATCTATTTCATGTTCCAACACATCATAATCCAGCAGACGTTGGAACTCGAGGCACAACGGCAAGCCTCATCAGTGATCATGATTGGGTGAGAGGACCCAGATGGCTAGAGCACGACCAGCAAACTTGGCTTATTCGATCCATAGATAACCTCAGCTGTGATCAGTTTTACGAAGAAATAGAGGACAATCAACATGTGAATGTTGAAACCACAAACGAGTCAGCGGAATCATCCCGTTTAATAATAGATCTAGCTCGTTTCTCTCGCTACAAAACAGCTCTTCGAACATTCTCAGTTGTTGGAAAATTGCTGAGTAAATGGGTGAAACGGTGCAATTACACCAGGTCAACATCGATTACGCTAAACGTACTCTCCTCTATACAAATGAAGATGTCATTGCTGCGGAGGATATGGAGATCTCTGAGAAACTCATCTTAGCAGCTATTCACGAAAACATCAACGTGCAAAAATTGCAGAAACGACTCCCAAATCAGAAGATTATCAGAGACGAAAAAGGTATCATTCGATACAAGTCACGCATTCAGAACGCCAATTTGCCATATGATGCAAAAATGCCAATTTTCATTCCGAATTACTCGGAACTAGCCAGGCTAATCATTCATGACCTGCATTATGGAAACGCACACTGCGGCAAAGAACAGACATTAACGCTGGCAAGACAACGATTTTGGATTCCGCAGCCATCTAGAATGATCAAGAAATATCTACGTACATGTATTACGTGTAAGAAATGCCACGGATTGCCATATGGAGCACCAGAGATGCCACCATTACCAACAGATCGGGTAATAGTAACCAAACCCTTTGCCAATGTTGGATGCGACTATATGGGACCATTTGAGTCAAACGTCAAACAGAAAATGTACGTCTGTTTATTCACATGCCTCACTACCAGGGCTGTGCACCTTGAAGTGGTCGAAAATTTGTCAGCGGGTGCATTTTTAAGCAGCTTCATCCGTTTTATATCTCGAAGAGGTGTTCCAAAACTCATCCGAACTGATTGCGGAACGAATTTTAAATTGGGATCAAAAGTGATTGAAAATTTGTTCCTAGAAAATGATGAAAATGGTAGCTCCGTGATGAGCTACAGTGCCTCAGAAGGCATAAAGTGGATTTTCAATCCACCTGCTTCACCATGGATGGGAGGCGCATGGGAAAGAATGGTTGGCTCCGTGAAAAGATGCTTTCAAAAAAGCATTGGACGTAAAAAATTGTCATTTGAACAAATGACTACAGTAATTTCAAGAATTGAGGCGATAATTAATACTCGCCCGTTGACAAAAGTAAGTGCAACGGATCTTGATGAAATACCGATAAGACCTATCGATTTCCTACAAGGAAATCTAAAGTACTCTATTCCAAGCACGCAGTTACAGTGCGGTAATGGCGATACAGTATATGATCCCGAGTTGCTTCAGACAGTTGCGCAAGCACAGGAAGCATTAATGTTTTCGGAAACGATCGCTACAGTATTTTGGGAGCGATGGAACAAAGAGTATCTTACATCCTTGAGAGATAACCAGAGAGTGCTACTAAAACAACCGCGGCACGTGAAAAATACACCGCAAATTGGAGAAATTGTACTTATTGAGCAAGAATTTCTTCCACGTGGTAACTGGATGTACGGCAAAGTACTAGAAACAGTACCAAGTGCAGATGGTCTTGTAAGATCAGCAAAACTCCTTACGCCAAACAAAAGAGTTATCCAAAGACCACTCAACAAGTTGTATCCCTTAGAAATACGTAGTTCTGTGGGAGACTCACATTTAGAACTCGAAAAAAACTCCACTTCTGAGCGGGAGATACACCAGAAAGAAAGAGTAGATTCAGCAGAATCATCTTCCCGCAGAACTCGTCCAACTAGACAATCGAAAACACATGCCTTAAAAGTCATCCAAGAATTTGAAAGAAGTCTTGACCGACCTTCTACTTCTTCAAGTAGACAGGTATCCACATATCTGCTGATGGCTATGTTGGCATTATCAACTATATGTCCAGTGACAGCGACAGACATGAGAACAACTCAATAAAGTGCAACGAAGGAAGAGTAGAAATAGTGCCTCCTTCATCAAGATTTGAGCTTTGCATCAACGCAATGTGCAGAATTATGTCTAACGTATCGAAATCGTATATATTTGAATTGGAAAAATCATCATTAGATGAAAATAGCACGATTACGTTACGCTCTGAATGGAGCTAGTGGTCTTCTCGACTATGCGTGCGAACCGCCAGACTTTTGCGAAAAATCGGCCTTGCTGATGAGCAAGATCTTATAGGTAATCCTCACTGTTGGCCACTTGGAGCCATAATCACCTTAACAGTGTTAGTTTACCTTTCGATCAATAGCATCATGTTGATCATATGGTTAATTAAATGCACACGAAATGCAAAACGGAAAGGAACTCCGAATTCCACATCCGAAGAAGAAACAATTCCAATGAGAACATTCAATCCACATCCGATCAATATACCGTCCGCCTTGTTGATTTGTGTCGCACTCTTGGCACTAGCAAGCAAGGTAATTACTTGCCAGCATGGATATATGAGGCATAGTGTAGAGGTAGTCTGCGAAAATCGCGGAAATTGCACTTATAATTACAACGAGGAAGTTCTATTCAATAGAATCAACTCCAATCTTTGTATTCAGCTTAATCATGTTAACAAAACGATCGGACTTATAAAGATACGTTCGAGACCAATGAAACTGTCCTGTTCCAAAGTTTCATTATTCTTCACTAGAGAGGCGAAACTCAAGATCTACCACACAACGAGATGCTCACAAATGGGCTCTTGCACTCAGTCTAAGTGCAGTAGAATTAGGCTGGACGAAGTAATTCCTGAGTTCAAAAGATCATCTCCATATCCAGGACACTCAATTTGTGGTAGCATGCGGTTACTTCCTACCATTTCCAGCATGTACGTTTCTGAGGATTGCTCATGTTCCGAAGAAGACGCAGACTGTCTTTGAAGTAGTAAGTTGCATGGAATGGCAACCAGTAATCCAAATTGACGTCGATTTCATGCTTTATAATAAAGGAAAGCTGAAATCTTTCAGTTTACAACCTTATGTTACAAAAAGTATGATGAACTGTCGTTGACAATCATTTCTTTGCAAAAACCTCATTCTCCATTGATAGACAAAAGATTCGCTGTAACCCCAATGGAGGCGATGATGCTACCAGATCATTATCAACTTCCCGTTGAATGCGAGTCAGAAGCATCTGCTCTCGATGCCTTTGTTAACTGCACAAATCGCATGGTCTGTTCTTGCGAAAATATGAAAGCACCGCAAACATGTCAGTGTCCACATGATTCACTCCAAAATTTGAGGAAAGAAGTGTCAAATGTAATGCCCATACGCACTCCGTTCACGGAAATCTTCAGTGATAGCAAAGAAATCTATGCGCTCTCCAAGCAGGAGAGATCACTCTCGCAATAGAATCCAATTTGCTTATTGGCGGCACTGAGTTCATAATCAATCAACCATGTGAGATCTCGGTTCGTGGGGTCAAAGGGTGCTACAGCTGTAGCGAAGGCGCAAGAATCGATTTCCTTTGCAAGTCATCAATAAACTCGTGGGTTACAGTACAGTGCGAGAATCACGTTTTCCCCATTGAATGCGGCCCAACAAATACTTCCGTGCAAGTTATTTTAGACTTCGAATATTCGGTAGTATCACAAGTGTGCCACACATCATGTGATGGCAAGAATGTTACCTTTGATCTACAGGGAACACTCTTGTACCATCCAGAAGCAAGAGAAATTTGCTCTCGCAGACAGAAGTGCAAGAGCTACATGCAAAGAATTCATTACTTAATTTTGATCTGCCTGATCTAAATCCACTAATGAATACCATAAAAATGCACTGGCATATAGCCTTTACCGCTTGCGCCACATTGGCCTTAGCCACTGGTTTGACGTACTTATTCGGACCCACAATGGTCTTAATGATAGCCAAAATAACGCGGTCACTAACAGTCAGCATAATCAAATTCGCTTGGAGAATGGTTTGCTTGGTACTGAACCTATTTGGCAAGATCACTGCGTGGATAATTTGCAATTACAGGCAATAATCAGCTCGAATCATACATCATATCATCGTAATAAGCACATTTAGTGATAAAAGAAAATAAAAACTCAAAAAGAGTACTAATTTACTAGTAAGCCTCCGCCGCCCAAGGCCGCACATTCGAATAATAGGATGTGTCAGTTCCTGGAAAGGATCAACTATGAATTCTCGTAGTTGATTCTCGGATTCGAATAACGACGCCAACGCCAACGAGCCGCAATGGAACGATGCCGATGCTATCTCCAACAAACTGCAATGGAACGACTCCCGCCGCCGCCGACTCCAACAAGCTGCAGTCGAATGAAGCAAATAGTGAAACCTATCGTCCGGTGATCATTGGCATTTGACTCGTTTAATAATTTTAATTGTGTGGTCGGGAGTTCTAACATTTTTTTTTGAACACTCTTATTTCTATTTTTTTATTTTTATAACTTTTCCTATATCCTTTATACAAAATACAAAAAATATGAAATATTTAAAGAGTTAAATTAACGGACAACCTTTCCAAAAGAACACCTCAAAATTTTTTTATTTTTAGATAACCCCTTTAGGCCTAATTAATAACCACCCCCCACAAACCGCCCCTTCCCTGGTTTCCACCCCCCCCAGAGAAAACAACTCCTTCCCCTAACAATAACTTCCCCCCTAAAAAAACCTTTTTTTTTTTCAATATCCTTCCCCCCCAAAAAAAACCTTTTTTCTCAATAAAATCCCCCCCCCCCAACAATATCCTTCCCCCCTCAAAAAATTTTTCCCCCTTAAAAAAAACATATCCCCCATCAAAAAAATAAAAAAACAATAAACCAAAAAAACCCCAAACAAAAACCAAAAACCTTATCAAATAAAAAAAAAAAAAAAAAAAAAAAAAGTGGTCTGGAATCCTTTCATTCTGAAAATAAAAAGTCATGTGCGCCGCTAGAACTACTTGTAGCAGATGGCCATCAGCTCGAAGAAAGTCTGCTGATGTGAAATCAGATCCGGGGGGCGTGGTAGGTTTCATGCTCTTCATAGTGAGCAAGGACGAAAGGAGAATGCGTGCTGGAAGTTCACCAGTAGAGATGATCGGGCTTGTCACAGGAGTTGACAAACGGAAAACATCAAGTAGAACCTCTCCGTAATGAATTCCATCTCATGACAAGAAGGGGGTCCCGTATTCGCTCAGCAAGGCTGCTACTGGAATACTATTCGCGAAGGTCACTGCGGCACTTTTTAAGAATTGTCCTTCTTTGTGCTGCTTCTAAAATCTTCTTCCGCCTGTATTTTAAAAAATCTTATCGCAACGCCTTTCTGCAGCTGGTGTTCGCTACTAACCTCTCAATGAGCGATGCATTCGGATCAAGCCTCAAAGTCCTTCTTCTTTACAACAATTCCTTGGTGGTCTTTGAAACTGATCCCAGTTTGTCGTGCGCGGCTTCGAGATACGTTCAGCACAGGCGCGTAACCCCCTGAGCAGCATCTCGTAGTCCATGTTTGGGTCCTCTTCGATGTGCCAATTAAAGGCATCACACCACGAATCTGAGGTGGTACGGATTTCAAGTGGAGTATTCGTATACGGCATAGAAAATTATGGAGAGGGGGTGATTCCGTCCATTTCTTCCTAACTGCCGTAAAAAACGGTCCCGAAGATGCGGCGTGTGCACACGGCTGGCGCGCTCTAATCGAACTCATTGTAGAAAATAGCGCGCCGGAACGCTCGAAGCTGTATTTTCCGGACCGTCTTTTTACGGCAATTAGGAAGAAGTGGACGAAATCATCCCTCTCATTAATCTACGATCCCGCATATGAATACTCCACCTGAAATCCGTACCACCTCAGATTCGTGGGGTGACGCCTTTAATATGACTCCTTTCTTCCTTCGTTGCCGATAGCAGAAGTCTTTTCCATCGTATGGCTAAGTCGTCGAATGAGACAGTGACCAGAACCACTACAAAAGGACGGTGCAACCGAGACGTCAAGTAGACACCACTTTTGATTGGTGAGTCTGTGTTCGATCGCCGCACGAGTCCTGTCAGTGGATTTCGATGTCCCGGTGAGACGATTGTCGTTTTCGTTGCGGTCCCTCCTCCTGTATTCCTCTTCGAAAGCCTTTCCTAGTTTTAGGTGTTTTTTGTTAAGGTCTCCGACGACGACTTTCTAAAAAGACTTATCGTTTCGGACCAATTCCACCAGCTCCTCATAAAACACTGTCATTTCGGACTTGTCACCTGTTGATGTTGGTGAGTAGGAGCTGATGATGCTAATGGCAATTGAGCGCAGAGGGAAGAGACGAAGAATGGTCAGACTAGGTGACAGGATCTCATGAGAATCGACAAGATAGACGAGAGATGGATGCACAACAAGACCAATATCCCCTAGGTTTTGCGACAGAATCTTCTCTTCATGAATGATGAAATGAGTGTATTCACTCATCTGTCTTACGTCGCTTCTTCTGCTCTAGGTCACTTGCAGAGTAATCACGCTCTGCAGCTCTGAATGGGCATGTAGGTCAGCGTTTGTGGACACCGTTCTCGCGTTGTAAGTACACAATCTAAGACAGTCTCCATGGCGAGTTTTGCATGTGTTGCCTTGGTCCAGAATGAAAGAAATCTTGAGGAACCTGAGGTCTGGGAAGCAGCTCTGCCATGGCGAGCAGTTTTCACCACAGGTCGCCTCCGACTCTATGACCCTATCAGTAAGCCAACGTGCCTTAAAACTGATTTAGTCTTAGCTAGGCTTCCGCTTGACGAGATGTCGGAATGTCGGATGTGTCAATCTTCTTCTCAGCTTAGTATACCCTTCCAGAGGACATACCTCTGCTCTGCATCGCAGTTTGACGCCCATAGTCAACCTGCGTCACTATGAGGCGGTGAGCCGTCGCGGAGAAGTGGGGTATTTATCAATATAGATTAACTACCACAGAGTAATCATCGGAGCATTGCTACTGCATTGCCATACTGTACTGATTGGTATGTGGGACGTGGAAAGTCTAGGACCACGTGAAGTAAAAGGAATCTTTGGTACATCGCACATTTTTCCTTTCCTTGTATATACCCTGCCCTGCGGAAGACGTATATCCGCTGTTCATCGCAGTTCGACGCCTAAGGTTACTTCCACGCTACTATGAGGCGGTAAGCCGTTGTGGATACGATTCAACATGGATGCCATAATAATGATTACAGTACGAAATAACCCTTTTTGCGCAAGTGATAAACTCGCAACATGTATGAGGAAAATCATCACCTACCAAATAACCACCAAATAACTTTGATCTCATGGGGCGGAAAGGAAATTAAATGTGTGATCGTCAATGTGTTGAAAAGATGAAAGACTTAATTATTTTTCGATATTCGAAATAGGAAATATACCTCCACGCAAACGACGCAGCACCTCGGTATGGTACTTCAAACGGGAGGAAGCATCGTAAAGTTTTTGTAGGCGATTGAAGAGTGTCACATTCATCCAGGATGGCCAGGTTTGCGTATCGTTGTGTTGATGCTAAAGAAAGAAGTATCTTGCAGCTAACACAATTTTCAAAAGATATTTACCATGCAAAAGAGGTTGTCGTACACCATCCAAAGCATGTAGAATTGAAAGTCGACTATTTGCGAGTGTTCCCGCAGATATTGGATCAGATCTTCGTTTTCAGCCTCCATTCTGCGTACTACTCCCAACTTCCATACTTTGTTGAACTCTGCCGACGCTGTGGGACACTCAATGTCCTCATAAAGTTCCTGGAATGATAACTGCATCTGATCGTTAAGCCAGTTCAGAAAAATTCCATATTTGGATATCTTCATTTGATCTGCTACATTTAATTTTCTTATCGAAGAACATACAAAGAACCACTCCGCACTTCTTCGATAGGAAGCCGGAGAGTACAACAGTTACTGTGGTTTGGTACAAAAACAAAGCTGCAAAAATAATCCACGCACCACATATTTCTTCAGATTTGAAGAAAAAAAAACTTCTAATGGCAAAATGAACACAGGAAAAGTCGAAAAGACATGAAGTTTACGCAAGTTTCAATAAAATATACTAAAATGAGTTATTCTTTTGGTAAGACGCTGCTACTAAGAGCAGTTAATGAATGAAAAAAAAACCAGAGAAAATTTCCTGCGAAGTTTGTTTGGGTAAACACATAAGATGGTGACCAAAGCAGTAAGCGATTAACAACAGCAGATCACGAAGTTTAAAGTTAAAGTGAAGTTGGGGCGGGTGTAGTGTAGCGGTTAGAGGTTCCGCTTACTGCACAATCGATCGGAGGTTCGAATCCGCCCCAGTGCTCACCAAGCCTTTCATCCCTCCGGGGTCGATAAATTGGTATGGGAGGCACTGACTTGACACATCGGCTAGCCACCGCAAGTCATTGTATAGGCCAGATACACGTTCGTTAACCTCAAACGATTCTAAATTGAAGTTAACGTCGGGGCGCATCCCAAGCGGATTGATTATCGCCAGAAACTTTATCCTTACTTTATATTGCGTGCGTGTAGGTTCGTGCGAAGCGGCGTGGTTATTGGATGCATTGGAAATCCGCAACCTCAACCTTAAACCTCAATTCTGAACTGAAGTGAACGTGGGGGGCGCATACCAAGCGGATTGATTAACGCCAGAAACTTTAACTTTAACTTTTATCACGAAGTTGTCAATGTTGGTATTTCTAAGAGAATACAGTCGGGTCAAAACGAGCTGAAGCTCGGTGCGGTGGAGTGAGCCGCTTTTAGAGCAGCAAGCAATCTAATGTTTAAACTTCTCGTTCTACGTGTGCGGTACCTTGTCGATAGATTTCGGAATCGAGTGCACAGGAACAGGTTGCCAAGCCAATCCTGCGTCCCACATTTCAAGTTTCGAAGGAGGAAACAGACCTGTAGAACACATCCAATGATAGAACGCTTTTGTGCGATGAAATTGCAGAAACTTGAAGTATCATTAATTCCGAGCATAGTACTCTCTTACCAGCCATATTCGCCTGTGCTGACATCAATGTCCGATTGTAGTCACTACTTCGTACAAAAACCTGACTGCGATCAAAATGGTCTCCAAGCCATTTTCCATACCGAGCACGTAACCACTTTCCAAGACGATACTGCTGAGCTGACAAAATATAATTCATGCAGTCGGGTCAAAACGACATAAAGCCGGTGTAATCGCACTGACTGCTCCGCTCCAACCGCTGGATCGGTTGGATCCTCACTCATCTTTGCAACCGAATTGGATACTAGCACAATAATCGTGTCTAAACTTACACCCGGCTGCGAGAGGCGTTTAAAGGCATCACCCCACGAATCTGAGGTGGTGCAGATTTCAGGTGGAGTATTCGTATACGGGATGGGAGACTATGGAGAGGGGGGTGATTCCATCCATTTCTTCCTAATTGCCGTAAAAAACTGCCCGGAATATGCGACGCCGCACAAGGCTGGTGCGCTCCAGTCGAACTCCTTGTAGGAAATAGTGCGCCAGAACGCTTGAAGCCGTATCTTCCGGGCCGTTTTTTACGGCAATTAGGAAGAAGTAGACGGAATCACTCCCCTCTCCGTAGTCTCTCATCCTGTATACGAATACTCCACCTGAAATCCGCACCACTTCAGATTCGTGGAGTGATGCCTTTAAGCGCCCTGAAGCCTGCTGAAGCTAATTAACGTACACCCGGCTGCGGGAGGCTCCGCCCTTTGCACCAGTGCTAACGCTGCGCGGAATTCAAAGTGGAGCAGCAGGTACCTACTTCCTCCGTTTTTCCAGAGGAATAGACTCGAGGAAAACTTGGAAGTGAATAATTTAAGATGCTTGACGAACTCTTATCATAAAACAGACGAGGAGAATATCACAACAAAGTAGTACAGCAAACAAAAGTGATAATCACCTTCGAATTTTGAAGTAGGGATTGGAACTGCAACACAGGATTTTTGACCTTCATCTTGCAGCTGACGACGATTACGTAAGATAATTACATGATCCTAGTCCTATATGATGAAACATATCTTTTCTTGTTCCTCTCTCCAGATTACTTCTCGCTGTTCCACTTGTTCCTCCATAGCTTTCCCTATTTAATCCTTCGTCGTCTTATGCGTCGTCTCTGTTTTACTGGTCTTGTTTCTTTTCTCTTATTCGTATTTGTTCTTATTGTTGCCTATCTATTCCGCCTTTCTTCTACCCTTGTCTTGTTTATTATGACTTATTTGTCTTCTTTCTGTGTCTTCTTATGTATTTTTGTACCTCCTCTTAGGTTTTGTGTCTATTTCGTTCTTTTTGTCCCATTACAAGTGGTTTTGATTCCAACTTCTTTGTTTTTCGTTCGTGCAGCATGTGGTATCTCTTGTTTCCCACGTCTACTTCATACATGTTTGTTGCATTTTCGTGTATCTCAATATTTCAGCACCTTGTTATTTTTGTCTTCCCACTCCTTCCTAAACTAATTTGCTCTCCTTCCTTCACTTTGTCTTTAGTTCTTCACATGGCGGGAACATTAAAGCTAAAGGAATTCAACTCGCACAGAGAAATAGTGGAACTTTCTCAAATAAAAGTAAGGATTTTGGATCTTCATTTCTTCCAAATTGGAGGAATTCCCTTCCCTGTATACTAAATTATACTGCTCCAATTCTCAACTAAAAAAGATGAAAAGGTGCAAAAAGGAGACCAGAGCAGTTCATCGCAAGAGCAGTCTTGTGCTGCAATTCAACCAATTTTGGAAACAGATAGGGAAATCAATATCTCGTCATTTCCAAGTTTAAGCGTTGCGCTTTTTAAAGTAAACGAATGAACGAAAATTGCCGACACTACTTATTACCTTGCTGAACAATAAAACTTAAAGTTTAATTTCATTTCCGTTTCTCGTTTTTGCGGAGGTATGACTACTCATTTGTTTCCAAATTTTACCATTTCCCAACTCTAAGGTTACTATAAATATACTACTTTTGCTGTTGCAAAGGAATACATGAGAGTGACGTGGTGCACGAAGACAAAAGAAAAAGTGGGAAACAATGTCTTCACAGGAAACTGCTCAAGAAAACATAGAATCAAATCGAAACCATTGAGGGACTTCGGCAAAGTGAAGAACACAATGTCGTCTCTCTTCATCCTGTAACTGAAGCTAAAATAATAGTAAGATTAAAAGCTGGTGTTCGGCTACGGTGTCAAGATATGCATATACTTGATACTAAGTGAATCAAGTGAAAAGCAATGAACCTAATCACGTTAAAACAAATCCGCCTGTGAAAACAAGTAGAACGGAGAAGCAAAACAAGTAAAAAGGAAATGATGCAGAAGGCGAGAAAGGAAATAAAAATGCAAATTAAATAAGGAAAATAATGGAAGAACAAATGGAAGAACGAGAAGGCAGCTGGAGAGAGGAACAAGAAAAGATATCGGAAATTATGGAGATGCACAGAGATCAGAAAACCCGTGTTGCACCTTCAGTAAAAATTACTCCAAAATTCGAAGCATAGAGGCGTTAGTCTGAGCCGGTGCTCTAAACCCCTTCACATTTAAACGGTTGGGGAAGGGACCTCCTTCACTTCTAAACCGTTGGCAAAATTACCCCTTCCCCTTCGGGTGGTTAGCGAAAAGACCCCCTCCCCCTCCCTTCACTTGAGTTTGTTTTATGATAAGAGCTCGTCAAGCACCTTATAGAACTCAGTTCCAAGTTTTCTCGGAGTCTATTCCTCTGGAAAGACGGAGGAAATAGTTACTCGCTGCTCCACTTTGAATTCTGCGCCGCGTTAGCATTGGTCCAAGGGGCGGAGCCTCCCGCAGGCGCGTGTAAGTTTACGAGTCTAGCAATAGTCCCTCTTGGATCCCACCTAGCAACCGCTTAAGTGACTTCACGAGGTTTCAGGGCACTCTGACCTGAAACGACTGTAACTGGTGATAGATCATTTCGCTCGTGTCGCAAAAACCTGACGACCGACCACGTCCTATAGTTGAGTCATAACCGCATGAAGCACAGAAAATTGCGTAAGCGGCTGCGGTCGAAGCGACGCGGTGGAGCGTAGCGGTTGGGATCGTGTAAGAATCCTCGCCACCGCCACTTATCTCTGCAGTTCGCCATAGTCCCGCCTCGATTCTAACCGCTGTCTCCACCGCGCCGCTTCGAGCGCAGCCGCTTACGTAGCTGTCCGTGCTTTATATCGTTTTGACCAGACTATACTTCATGCGAGTCAACGTTATTTCATCATAGAACGTAAGCTGTCAGGTTCTTCAGTGCGCGCACATGGAAAGTAATTGTTAACTTTGTCCACTTATTCACGCAGAACTTTCAAACCTGACTATTACTAAATTGAACAAAAAACTTTAAAATGGGAATAATAGAAACTATCGGATTTTTGCAGCTGTAAAGCTGTGCTTTAGTATACAAAACACAACGATTTCCGCAAATGCATCAAAAGATAATCAAAATGTTTGAGACTCTAAGTCACATAATAGTCACGATATTTAGGATGCATGGAACGATAGTCCAAAATGAGCGTTTAGTACAAGGTAACTTGTGTTCCAAAAAATTATGTGGATTAAGGTTGTATCAATGACAGAGGACTAATTAGGGGAGAATAACAATAGATGTGAAGTGTCCAAAAAAAACTAACCTATACCCCTTTTAGTCAGTTCTCCCAGCCCTTCATTCCACGTATCTGCATCGCTGAACGGAACCGATATCGCTGGTGTTCGATCTCCATGACGCCACGCCTAAACAGATGATTTAGTTCAGTTTGCAATTTAAAGAACTAATAATTGGAGTGTTAGTAGCCATCGCCTCTATTTTGTTCGAAAGAGAAATTTAGCATTTCCAGGCAAACCCGCCTGGATCAGTTTGAGAACATCTAGACACACATTTCTGTGAGTTTTCAAAAACAAATATAACTTAAACTTAAATACAATAAGATCAATCTTAATGTACATAACCACATCGAGCACTTCACAGAGAAGTCATTGAACGCTCAGGAAGAAAAGCGGGAAACCCTTAGAGCCAGTAGAGTACCAAACGATCGAAACACCAGCAGATGTACGGCGATTATTGTCTTGGTGGGAGAGGGTGTGTGCACCACCCGCAAAACGGATCGACTATATAGGGAGCCGTTACGTTGAAATTTATGCCGCGGTGCGAAATCGTTCGCCCGCTCCCCTACACTGCGTCGTTGATTTCACTGAACTGATAGGGAGCTAGCTGCAAGCATTTCAGGATCACAGGAGAACTATGTGAAAATCGCATATAAAAGGCGTTGTTGGGTCAGAGGATGTGGTGGTTTCGGGAACGTGTTGGACGATCAGAAAACGCAGTCCGTTTAGACAGGATGTTTTTTGGTGGTGGGCTATGATCGAATGTATCTAAGACATTTCATTTGTTTTGGAAAATATTTTTCCCTCGGATTCACTTTTGGCCAAGTTCTTTAGAAAATCTCTTGGATTCGTTGATGGCTGTGACCTTCAACTTCAAAACTCAAGCTCCTGCACTTCCTACCACTCATCAATGCTGATATGTGAGCACATCCAATACGTCTTTGTTCTTTCTTCACGCGAACACAATAATGGACTATATTTTAATTCTTTCTCTGGTGTTAAGTAGTACAGTCGGGTCAAAACAACCAGGAGCCTAATGCAGTTGCGTAAACAAATTGGCGTAGCGGAACTAGACACTGCAGACATAGTCCGATCAAAAAGCGTTGGAATCGAGACGTATCCTCACTGGCGTCACTCATGACTGAGGTCTGAGTGAAATCGGTGGTCTCGCCTGTATCCTACTAACTAGCTTCACTGCGTCGCTTTGAGAGCAGCAGCTTAGGCAACTGCTCCGAGGTTCACGTCATTTCATTCATTTCAGCATTCAGGTCATTTCGGCATGACTATGCCCTACTTAATGCGTGGAGACAACGTAAAAGGAATACACATACAGTCAGCATAAAGCAGACCTCAGTGAAGATTTCAGTTACTTCTCTCCAAAGGGTGCGAATAAGCTCCTGAGCAGTCTTCCTTTTCTTACTTTTCAAAGTTATCTTTCTTTTTCGTGCAACAGTACATGGTTAGGATTACGTGGTCTCAGCAACGTCGTTCTTCGATTAATTTTATCATTTGTTGTGCTGTTAGGGCTTCTGTAAGGTTTTATCTCACAGCTATTGATACAAGATGAATTGTGCAGAACGCAACTTACAGCAACCACACATTTAGGCGTGTAAAATATGCAGTGTGTGCACTCCTCACGCATGGTATTTCATGGCAAAGTTGGAAAATGACAACTTATCACATCTTGGGGCGGCTGCTGATGTAGTTTTTGAAATACCTTTGCTATTCTCATCTACCTTTCAGACTGATGTGAGTTTTCGCATGTTTACAGGTAAATAGTTGGATGACCCAATGGTCCTGAAGACACGTAAACTCTGTAATTGCAGAGGGTTATAAGTTTTTCATTCTCATCTAAGGTCAATAACTAGTGGCAAACCTTGATTTCAACTTGTAAATTAATGTGGAAGTAACCTTAACCTGTCGAATTTCCAATAAACTTTGACATAATGGTAAGATTTCTTTACTTACTTTCCTCTCTAAAATGAATTTCCAAAAATTTGAAAGTTTTCCAAAAATGAAATCTTAGCGACACGGCGAGCGATTTCAATGTTGGTTGCAAAAAAAAAATACACGGTGAATCAAACGCTTAGGTTGACACTAGACTGCTAGAACCTTTTATTTTAGAAGTTATTCAAAGCCAAGAATTTTCTCATAAGATGCTCACTATTGTAAGGAACCACAATGAGATCTGAATTTAAAAAAAATTATAACCCTCTGCAATTACAGAGTTTACGTGTCTTCAGGACCATTGGGTCATCCAACTATTTACCTGTAAACATGCGGAAACTCACATCAGTCTGAAAGGTAGATGAGAATAGCAAAGGTATTTCAAAAACTACATCAGCAGCCGCCCCAAGATGTGATAAGTTGTCATTTTCCAACTTTGCCGTGAAATACCATGCGTGAGGAGTGCACACACTGCATATTTTACACGCCTAGATGTGTGGTTACTGTAAGTCGCGTTCCGCACAATTCATCTTGTTCTGTTTGGCTTCTCCCCTATTTTTCCTTTTAACTGTTTATGATTAGCAGTTTTTTCTTACCAGACGTAATTGTGATAAAAACCTAAAATCCGACGTGCGGGAACGCTAACTATACAGGAATAAATGAAGGGGCAGAATTCCAGTTCCTACACTGAAGATTTTGACGAAATGTCCTAGTATCGAAGGAAACTATTAAAGCAGCGAAGAACGGTAACTATTGAAGAAGCGAAGAAACAATTTCCCTAGACTACGAAGAATGGTAATCGTCTGCAATCACAACAGATGAGACGGAAGCCAAATTTCTACAAACAAAATTTCTAATTTCTACAAATGCCAAAACTAATGGGAAAGGACTTTGCCAAGACTGTTTAATCCTGTCCAATTTCTATCATACCAGAAATAAAAGAACTATGAACAAAAGAAGAATAAGAACAACTTTCAGGAGTTGCAACAGCTGATATATATGTTCGGGTCAAAACGACGTGAATCACGGTGCAGATGCGTAAGCGGTTGCGCGGCGCGATGGGAATAGCAGTTGGAAGCGAGGAGGGACCGTCGCGAACTGCAACGATGGACGGCGGCGCCGGCTCCAGATAGCTACAAAATGGGGTGCGACGAGTCCCACGGCGTAGAATTAGCAGGGTTCCTCACTAGCATCCTGACCGCTACGCCCCACCGCACCGCTTTGAGCGCAGCAGCTTGGGCATTTGCACCGTTCATCATGTCATTTTGACTCTGTTATACACCAGATGTTGTCAGAGGCACTCCGACGGTATGATAGTCTTCTCGGTCTTTTCTTCCTTCCTTCTCGGCCATGCCAATCGGCGAGGCATTCTCTCCCTCTCTCCACTTTTTGATCATGTAATAGATATAGTAGTAAATATTTATAGTAACAGTTTGAACTCCCGTAACACATCAAGAATAGGATGAGCTCTGTATATCTCGACACTCCGATGCAACACAATCTACGCCATTGGTATTTTTACTCGGGAATTAACACGTGAAAAAAAAACAATGTTAGGAACACTGACCACTTGTACATAGAGGAGGCTGTCTGTTTTTGCTTCGACAGGTACAGGCCATGCCTCTACGAACCGCTCCACTTCAACGTCGTGCTTCGGTTGCACATAATTCAGTAGCAGTGCGATTAGGAATGGCACCCATCCGCCCATAAACACAGAGGTGCCGTTGCACGGCGAGGCGGCTGAACTATCGCCGTTATTAATCTGATAGCGAACCACTTGCGACGCAATAAAATATCAACGGAACAGACGTCATGAGATAAGAACAAAAACGCATGGCAGATATAGTCAGAGATTCCTCGTGTTCTGCTATATGCCAAAATCTCCGGAACATTTCAAGATATGTTGCGGATTCTATTGAATGCAAAACAAATCAGTACCTGTCCCCTATGCTCTCTGCTCTTATTTGCTATGTATGTGCTGTGACAGGATAATGATTACATCTTTTGGTTGTTTTTTTTTCTTGTCACAACTTCTCCTTCAGGATAATTTTAGAAGAAAATCTGATTTTTTTCAAAACCAAATCCCAGAACCTAAGGAAACGTATTGAAACGGGGAAGGTAGGCGTTAGTCTCCCAATAAAAATAATCCTCTTGAAGATTATTACCAACGGTCAGACTGCATCATTTATGCTCAGTTTCTTTAAAAATAAATCTGCATCCGGCAAAAGTTATCCACACGACTCATTCAAGAGAACCTATAGTCGGGTCGAAATGATAAGAAGTACAGTGCAATTCCGTAAGCAGCGCGGTAGGCTGCCCGCAGTTCAGAGCCGCGCGGGAGCGGTTTGGCGGCGCTGCCGTCTTGGTGGTCATGGAGCACACTGTTGTGAATAGCCGATAACAACTAAAACCGCAGAGCCGTCAAACCGCACCCGCGCGGCTCTGAACTCTGCGGGCAGCCGTAGAGCTAGCAGTTAGGGATTTAGGTGGGACCCACCGCGAACTGCGTGAGTACTCGATGAGTAGCGCTAACAAGTGTTCCCTCTATTCTAACGTCTACGCTTCATCGCACCTTTTCGAACGCAACTGCACCAAGCTTCAAGTCGTTCTGAATCGACTATAGCATAGAAAGATATGTTAAGTAACTACCACAACTTGAGGCCTTATATCTCATTTTCTTTCTGGACATCAAGCCCACTCTTTGCAGTAGTTCTTCAGTTTCCACAGGCGAGTTAAAATGAAAACCTATTGAAATTGAGTGAGCAGTTTCACACGGGAAGGATCTCCGCTAGCTGTAGTAATGGAATTAGTGGCTAGCTGTAGTAATGGAATAGTGAAATACCCACTGCTCCATTTCGACCGCAGGTGCTCGCGCAATTTTGCAGCTTACATCCGTAAAGTAGCTTTCTTTCTACTCGCTAGGTTGAAGTCGGGATTGCTCTCTTAGATAACTTAGCCCACTGGACTTTTGGCTCGAACAAAGCCTCTGCAGCCGCATATGTTACTCCGACTGTGCAATTGAACCGGACATATCAATTTTTCAACCGCACTTATCATGACGGTTCAGCGGGCCGCATTCGCAAGTTCCCTCTGCCACAAAAGAGCGGGAATCCAAATTCCTTGTCCGCGAGCACACTTGCGAAGACTGTCTAAGGTAACCTATAGAAATACAAACATTCCTCCATTTACAAACCTTCAGACATACGAACAAAGAGAACTGCAGTTCAATGCAAGAAAACGTTTATATTGAATTAATATCATATTTATCATGAATGTAAATTTTACCACGTGAAATGATGTTGGATGACAAATCACGAGCATTTCGAGCTACGAATAACCGTTCGGAACATCAGAGAATAAATTGTACTGCCTTGACCATTCTGTATAGGTGCGTCTGTTCGCTCAACTTCAATTCAGAATCGTTTAAAGGCATCACCCCACAAATCTGAGGTTGTACGGATTTCAGGTGGAGTTCCTATATGGGGTGATAGATTATGGAAAGAAGGGTGATTCCGTCCATTTCTTCCTAATTGCAGTAAAAAAAGGTCCGTAAGATGCGGCGCGTGCATAAGGCTGGCGCGCTCTAATCGAACTCGTTGTAGAAAATGGCGTGCCGGAATGCTCGAAGCCGCTCGGAGGGTGTGGCGCAAGCGGTTGGAGGGCCGTTGTAGCCACACTGTCGAGGGTTCGAAACCGCCCTAGTGCAAACCAAGCCTTTCATCCCTCCGGGGTCGATAAATTGGTACCAGACTTGTCTGGGAGGATAAAAGCATTGACTTGATCATTGGCTGGCCCCGCAAGTCAATGCATAGGCCAACACCGCGTTCCTAAACCTCAACGATTACGAATCGCAGTAAAACGCGTCGGCGCATCCCAAGTGGGTTGATACGCCTATATCCTTCTAACCCACATAATATAAATATCATTTGAGAGATAGCTGTTTTCGCTGTGTATACTAACAAAATGGATGATCCAAGGATTATGAAAGACTGAAGCATGCTGTGGAATTCGTTTATCAAGGTGCTTATCTGCACAAAAGCATGGTGTACCTGCACCAGGAACCATTGTAGAAAGATAGCATCCGCAATCTGCATGATAACTCTGACAAATCTGCATGATTTGACGGATTGAAACAAAACATAATAATACTTCTGGGAAAGTGACGCGTAACTACAAATATGATAGTAGATTAAGAAAACATACAAACATATACACTGGTGAACCGCACATCTCCGAATCTTCTACCATAATAGTTAGTGACGATTTAAAAAAATCAGCATATCATCCTACGAGTGACGGCAGAAAAAGTCAGTACTATACCTGACGTTCTCATTAACGCGTGTGAAATAGAAGCATTCCAGAACGGTGCCCAAAGTTATGCAGTACCCTTACCAAAGCTAATGTCAAAAACACTGGATACAACAATGTATAAAATCTGAATTGTTTGATTACAGAAAATTAGAGAGAAATCTAAAAAGATGGAAACAGGCAAGAAAAAAGATGATGCTCATCAAATGTCTTATAAAGAGCACATCCTAAAAACAGCAACATAAAGACAAAAAAGGCAGAGAAAAAGTCAAAAATACAAACACTAAGAGTGGTACATCGCAGGACAGATGAATTTTCGAACGTATGCCACCACAACGAAAAATAATATAGACAATCAATAGTAGTTGCAACACTTATTCATCTTTCGAGCCTGCGTGTAGAACAGCTTTGACTGGTCGGATAGATTCTCACTTTTCTTGACGAGATCATCTAACTTTTCTCCTGTAAATGAAGACATTGTAATTCAGCAAAGTTATAGAAGCCTTACCAAGAGCTTTACCAACGCATACTTACGATCGTGATGAAACAGAACACAACCGGACGACATAAAATGAATTCAAAGAAGAGTCATCTTGTAAAACATTAAATACCAGAAATTTCCTAAGTTCAAACCCACGAAAGACTACACATTCCCACAAAATGATCTCATGACCTCCACTCGTATCCGATTCCTCACTTCTCTTTTCCGTATATTTGTATAACTTTAAGCGTGGCCAGTAAAGAACACACTATTTCATACAAAGCAGAAAAGGTAGCATTCAATACATGGTATTGTTATAATAGTTTTATCGACCTAATAAGCTGCACTTTCACCTCCTAAATCTTGCAGTATAATGCAATTATCATGATATCATATGATATTATATATCATGATAACGGGCTCATTCTGTCACATGTGTGTGTGTGTGTGTGTGTGTGTGTGTGTGTGTGTGTGTGTGTGTGTGTGTGTGTGTGTGTGTGTGTGTGTGTGTGTGTGTGTGTGTGTGTGTGTGTGTGTGTGTGTGTGTGTGTGTGTGTGTGTGTGTGTGTGTGTGTGTGTGTGTGTGTGTGTGTGTGTGTGTGTGTGTGTGTGTGTGTGTGTGTGTGTGTGTGTGTGTGTGTGTGTGTGTGTGTGTGTGTGTGTGTGTGTGTGTGTGTGTGTGTGTGTGTGTGTGTGTGTGTGTGTGTGTGTGTGTGTGTGTGTGTGTGTGTGTGTGTGTGTGTGTGTGTGTGTGTGTGTGTGTGTGTGTGTGTGTGTGTGTGTGTGTGTGTGTGTGTGTGTGTGTGTGTGTGTGTGTGTGTGTGTGTGTGTGTGTGTGTGTGTGTGTGTGTGTGTGTGTGTGTGTGTGTGTGTGTGTGTGTGTGTGTGTGTGTGTGTGTGTGTGTGTGTGTGTGTGTGTGTGTGTGTGTGTGTGTGTGTGTGTGTGTGTGTGTGTGTGTGTGTGTGTGTGTGTGTGTGTGTGTGTGTGTGTGTGTGTGTGTGTGTGTGTGTGTGTGTGTGTGTGTGTGTGTGTGTGTGTGTGTGTGTGTGTGTGTGTGTGTGTGTGTGTGTGTGTGTGTGTGTGTGTGTGTGTGTGTGTGTGTGTGTGTGTGTGTGTGTGTGTGTGTGTGTGTGTGTGTGTGTGTGTGTGTGTGTGTGTGTGTGTGTGTGTGTGTGTGTGTGTGTGTGTGTGTGTGTGTGTGTGTGTGTGTGTGTGTGTGTGTGTGTGTGTGTGTGTGTGTGTGTGTGTGTGTGTGTGTGTGTGTGTGTGTGTGTGTGACGTAAAACCTTATCTTTATCAGGGTGATATCTTTCACGTCATTTTGTGCTAAAACATCATTCTTTGATAACTCTCGGGTAGAAACAGGAGGAATACCCAAATTTCGAGTAATACTTTCAAATTGTGTCTACATTATATTGGTATCGACAGAGTGTTTGAAGCTGAAGCTCGAATGTTCTGCAAATGTAGATCTGACGCGTTTAGAAAGAAAACTATGAAATCCTTCGCCTTTGTTTATATTAAAAAAGATGAAGAAAGATTGTTAGAGGTACACAAGTCTAATTTCACGGAAAAGGGCACTAATATTGATTTTCGTTGATCAGTGAAGAGAAGCGAAGCGAACACCACAGAAAGTCTGAAGTCCGGCTTTAATCGAACGTTCAGACTGCTTTGCTTATCATTGGTAAATAGTAATTAATTAGTTAGTTAGCTATGTCTCTTTTGTGTACTCATTTCTCGGCATTGTAAAAACAGCACACATACCTCTCTTAAGAGCATATGCCCAATCACACCAGTATTAGTGTAAACGAAGGCAACTAACCTCCGCGTCAACACAACAACAATAATGATCAGAACCGGCATATGTTAACAGCAAAGTTCGGAAATTGAGCAAAGTATAAGCGACAGGTTGCGTGTAAAGAAGGTAATTGATTGAACTTGGCTAATGTTACCGCATAAAGGATATTGTACAAAAAATAAACTCTAAACTAGCCTCAAGTTCAGTACGAAGGCATGAAACTCATAACTCTTCGAATAATTAGCAAACGACAATTATTGAGAGAAGATAACATGCAAAAACTCTCCCATCAGGTTTTTTTAGGCCTGGAAACAAGGTAACCTGCATAGTTTCTGCTACGAAGTGTGACTGTTCAGCTGTGCTTGATAGAGTAATTTCACCATTACTTGAAGAAAAAGTAGAATTCGTCAATAGCCACGGTGTTTCACCACGAAAGCACAGTTTAGAAGTTCTTATAAGATTTTCCGTGGGAGTGCACTAGTAAGAAATCGGTCCACAGTTAGTCGCAGTAGGTGCATCTATAGCCAACTTAGAAGCACTACGGAACCAATGCTGGTAATGTTCCATAAATGACAAATTGAGAAAAACTGTTTTGAACAGCACTTTCGGCGAGATTGCGATTTTAAAAAGGGGACTTTAAAGGCTGAATATGGTTTGATAACCCCGAAGTTACACTTAAAATGTTATTTTCCTTGTTCTTCTTATCGTTTTCTAAACATCGATGTTGAACATAGAAATCTGACAGCGCTGCCCATACGTTAAGTTTAAACGTTTGGTTCAAAATAGTCATTATTGGAAAAGATACAAATTATAAGATTTGATTCCTGCTGTGAATCGAATTCTGCAGTAGGGCGGAAGCAAGAGAAGTCTAATTGATTAGAAAAACTCTAAGCGTAGAGGGAATCACCTCGTTCAAGGACTGATTGTATGGTGTTGTGCATGACTATTTTCGTTTCCTCCACCTCTTCCTAAAGTGCAGATAACGTTGATAACTTATGCGAAGAAAAATTTGCTTTCTTGAGAGGAAGCTCCGGTTAGGTACCTGAACCCGAGTCATAGGATCCGCTTCACGTGGATTTTGCCATTTAGTCAGCAATTCTGGAAGGCCCGTGTAAAAACAATCCTTCTCAGACTGGATTTGCGGCTGGAATTGACCAATTGAAATAGGATAAAATGAAACAACACCTCAGAATGCATAAGAGTACCAACCCACTGGGAATGGTTAACCTTAGATGTGAAGTCATCAAGAACCCTTGTCATCATGCTCATTGCGACACGCGCCTAGAAAAATGATTTAAAGAAGCTTACGAACACAAAATAGTGGAAATCGTTGTACAAAGTAATAAGTTTGCTGGACGATGAACATGTAATATCACAAATGCAGACCTGATACTCCCCATCTGTCACCGAGACCGCCGCCAAGCCATCGCTGCGTACATAGCAATGACAGAAGTATTCATTTTCCTTGACAGTACTACGTGCGCCCATGCCTGATCGTTCCACAAGCAACTTGCCCGTAAACTGCATGAACTCCTGGAAGCAAAGTGAAAATAATGCAGAAAAGAAGATCACTCGCGCATTTGTAGGGCACAGATAATCTTTATTACGAGTCAACCTAATCTTTCAATTAGTTTATTCAATTAATTTACTTAGTCTGTTTTGCACAAGGATAATCAATTCGCATGGCAGTACGAACTTTCTCCATATTTTGAGGAGTAAATGGAATGAATAAGACAGAAAAATAGGATAAACAAAGGATTAATAGAAGGCAGATTTAGAGCCAAGAATGACTTGGCTATGCTCACAGTCTCTGTAATACAGAATTAAAAGATACCAAAAATAATTTTAATCAAAGAAGCCTTGAAAATTATTAGCTACAATATTTCCGTGCACATAGTCTCCTGCACTTTTTGGCTTGCTGAGAAATAATTTATGCAAATTATTAATTTCCAAAAAAATCCATAAATATTTGATATGAATACTGCTGATACTTTATATTATATTGACTCTATTTGAACACGGATATTGTACAAAACTACTGCCCCAAGAAATATACAAAAATAACACTTGAGTTAAGTTACAGTAGCTTCATTTTACAATTTTTTTTTGCAGAAGCGAAAATAACTTCCGAACAAATTAAGATTAGCAACACAACCACCAATGATATCTACACTTTCTCGCTCGAATTAACCTATGGTGAAAAAAGAAATGAACATAACAATGAAAATGAACCCAATCTCAAAAGAAAGAGATCTCAGGAGTCGTAAAAACATGAAGATAAAAACGACCCATAAATCTAAGGCAAAAATTTGGCACTTTAGTAAGTTTTTCAGCTATTAATAATGGACTCTTTCGAATATTCACATGATCAGGTGAATTAACAAGTCTGGCCCCTCCTGTCTAGTCAATTCCCCTAAACGGAGGAATCCACTTCATAGACAAGCTACTATTCGTAGCGACCATAGCCAGCATCTAACACTACGAAGGTTTCCAAGTAAATCTGCAGAAGTATTTAGCATCTGTACCTTATTTGGCCCGGACCTCCAGGAACTTTTCGAAACCTACGTGCTTAAAGGAAAATTTATGTTGTTGATCTAGTTGATATTTGGCTTTGTAGGGAATGTTGCTGCAGTTTTTCTCCAATGTTTGTAAAGTACAAAATGAACACAACTTAGTACTGAAGGGAACACAATACTATGTTGGATCCAGCTTCAGGGGCGTGTGTAGCGAAGTCGGTAAGAGGTGCTTGCTACGGGACGACTGACGGTTCAAAACCGCATTGGTGCCAAGAAAGAGTTTCATCTATGCAGGATCGATAAATGGGACCCAGACACTTATGTGGTATGATGGAAACACTGATTCGACACATCATGTCGTCCCCGCAAGTCATTGTGAGACTGAATACTCCCTCATAAACCTCAAACGATTCTGAATTGAAGTCGAACGCGTGAGCGTATCCTCATAGGGATTGAACTGTGCATTTTTTTCCTTATTCCGCCTTCGGGAGGAGGAAGCACTTGCAGGCTCCTTACATACGACCTCAAATCCAAGAATTTCATTTCTTTAATATACATATACCAAAAAATTAGATGGAACCTGCTTTCAAACGGATAAGATCAAAGGGAACGCTGTTGGTGAGAACTGAAAAAAATCTGTTTGCTTGTATTTTGGCGGTTTCAAATGAGAATCTCAGCACCTTTGGAACCAATCATTAGTGGAGGAATACAACATAATCAACCTCAGTAAACTTAACGGATAGCATTGCATGCTAAAACTTAAGTAAACGTTAGTGCTAGAGAGAATCTGTTTTCTTATAAAAAGGAGTCTTGAGCAAGTTGTCTGCAGATCGATCCTCATCGTATAACCTACGGAAAATCTGTTTACTAGTTCCCTGTTCTGTTTATCAGTCTCGTCAGTAATTTGCGACATTTTCGGTGCATGCGGTTATGCCTCCTAGAGAGCTTTAGCTTTCTGTAAGGCAAACTGTTCTTTTGACTTCTCCCCCATTGCGAAAGCCAGCTATAGGCTGCGCAAATATGAGTTGCTCACAATCGCCGGATAAATGTTGAATAAAGCACAGCATTTTTTTCTCAACCAACAACAACAACTCAACCAACGTGATATTGCAGCATGAAGTAAGAAGTTTCAACCACAGGAGCCTCGCTAAAGATAAAACGATCTGTCCACTTAGAAACTCAATCAGGAAATGATAACTGAATTTCTCTATGGTGAAAATCTTGCAAATTTGAGGTTATGGTTTTGAGAGTACTCAAAAATTCATTGGCAGCCTCAAGAACATCATATATTTGAAAGGCAACGCAGCTATTTCAGCTAATTACGAGAACAAAATAAAGCAAATAGAAAGTGAGAATGATGCAACAAGGGTAAAAAATAAGTGTCATTTGATTATGACATAACTGAAATAATACGAAACAAAACAAAAAAGAATACATTGCCTGTATAGTTGTTCCCAGGAGAGAACATACATTAGGAAATACCATTTTAAATAAATTTACCTGAACAGAGCCTCTCTGAAAGAAACTGAAAGAGGAGAGATCAAATGCAGATTTGAATGCCCGCACAGTACCATCACTCCGTTTGTGGTAGATTAAAATCGAATAAAGTTTCATCTGGAAATGTCAAGCCGAAGAGGTGCAATCTCGACTACTCAAAAGGCCATGCAAAAGAAATTTCAAAGAAAGAAAGGTTCTGGTGACCTTATTATCATAAAAACTGGAAGCAGTGAAAGAAACTTTAATTTAGAAAAATAAACATACAATATCTAACATGATGAACCATTCAGTAATACACCCGCTAGGAAAACATGTACCGTGTTCCGATAATTAAGAACAAATTTTAGTCAAATTGTCTCTGAACCACAACCAATCATACTGCAACACCTTTCATGAAACAATGAAATAATCATTTAAAAGTTGGGTAATAATGTGCCAAACAACAAGATGACACAGGTGACACATGAGGAACTAGAAAGAACTGGAACTGATCCACTGGAAAATTCTAAGGACCCTCTCGCAACAAAATATAACAATAAGACAAAAGTTTTTTTTTTTCAAAAATACTGATGTCCCAGCAACTTTCTTGTGATAAATTGCATATGTTCAAAACAAATTAGTTACGTAAGAAATACCAAGTGCACTATCATAAAGATGAAGACAAAGAGAAAGTCATCTAAAAAGGTGTGAAATGCAAAGAAAATTAAAAAAAAACTATTTAGCTATTAAAAGAAAAGAACTATAAAAAGAAACTCTGATATCACAAAATGTAAATCCACCTATAAGAACGAAATAAGATCACATCAACAATGGCTCAATAGCAGTGTTCCAGTTGCGATCAAACTCATACTCGCTGAACCTGCTCACCGATTTTCGTGCAGCTCTGCGAACTGCGTCGCGTTCTGCCCGGGTCATGTCAATAATGTGCAGTATAAGTCGCACATACTCTGAAACGTTTGTCACAAGATAGAAAATAAAATAGATCTTTCTGCTATACATCAAAGTGAAATGATTCTCTACAACTTTACAGTGGAAGGAAACCGGCAGATATATAGCATTCTTTCCAAACTAAGAAAGGCACAAAGACAGTGGACTAATTTGATCATATATATCATACTACCAAAAATAAGATATAAAAGGCAGACCTGCAGAAATATGAAAAGCAACCCAAAATGAAAAAAACCGAAAACACAAAAATTTAGATCACAGGGATTATCGTAGTCGGCCTTACTGTAATGACCAGATATTTCTGCGTTCACATAACTGTTCCTTCATGGACTTTAATTGCTTTGATTTTCATACGCTCAATATTATCAACTGTTAAATGGCAACTATGTTAAATGTGTCTATATTTGTGCAGAAGTCTACCATACTTATGAAGTGGTAAATGCAACACGTTTTGTCTAAGGGGTGGGATAGCCCACAGATACGAACTTTTAGAGAATTGGGCAATTTTCATAGTGGTAGAATAGCAGCTAAATAGCGAGCTTAATCGGCATGTGGTTATTTCGTAATGTATTAACAATAATGACAGTGTTTAAGAATGTTGATCAAACCTAGCTCTTGAAGAGAATTTGATTGCTGCGTGAGATGTGCAAGAAACACTTCTGAGCACACGAAATTCGTGGGAATGACTGCACAAGCATGAATTTAGTCGAATCAACTTCTTTTCAAAAGCTGTTCTTAACATTTTGGTTACATATTCCGTAATATTCTTCAAGTGCTTACTTGCTTAGATACTTAGATGGCCCGTCTTCACTGGACGTGCAGGCCCCAGCATCTCTTCCACTCGTTTCGTTCCCTCGCCATTGTCATCCAAGATGTTCTCAAGCTTCGTGAGTGACGTTGACGAGGTCCTTGAGCCGTATCCAGCTGAGCTCTCAGCTGGTCCATCCGTACAGTGAACACGTCACCCCATCTCCTTGGCGGTCTCCCTCGGGGGCGTTTAGTGCCCCTTGGGATCCACTCTAGCGTTCTTTTAGTCCATCTATCGTCGATTCTTATCATGATGAGACCGGCCCATCTATGTTTTGCTTTCGATACATATTCCGCTGGGTCGCGAAGACGGGGCATTCCTTTTCGGAGTCGGAGCTACGAAGACCGGCAAGGTGTTGTGTGCGCCGGTTAAACTTCAGGAGACATCTCTCAAGAGCTCTGTGGGTAGTAAGTAGCTTCCTAGACGTGGCCGCGGTGTCTGCCCACGTCTCCGCTGCGTAACAGAGCGCTGGAAGGACTGTCGAGTCGAACAGATGGGCACGAAGATCCTCGTCCGTCAGTTGGTCCGTAGCTTCCCTGACGGCTGCGAATGCCGCCCATGCTGCTCTCATTCTTCTATCCAGTTCTTCCTTCAAGTGGTTTTCCATGTTCATAGAACGTCCGAGGTATGCGTATGACGGAGTTTCCACGATTTGGGAGCGTTCAAGTTGTACTCCTCCGTCCTCGCAGTGGGCGTTCTTCATGAACTGTGTCTTCTTTCTGTTTATTCGTAGTCCTATTCTCTTCCCTGCTTCGTTCAATTCGTTGAGCATCGTTTCTGCTTCATTGGTACTGCTCGAAAAGAGAAGGATGTCGTCCGCGAAACGAAGGTTCGAAAGAAACCTTCCATCAACACGTATGCCCCTTTCTTCCCAGGATAGTGATTTCATTATCCATTGAAATGCAGCCGTGAACAGCTTCGGCGATATAGTATCGCCTTGTCGTACCCCCTTTCCAATGGGTATGGTGAGAGGGCGGTGGAAAAGCTGTATCCTAGTCGTGCATCGATCGTAGCAATTGGCTAATGTCCTCACATACGACGCGTCCACACCTTGATCGACCAGTGCTGACAGTATTGCATTCGTTTCTACGCTGCCAAAGGCTTTCTCATAGTCGACGAAGGTTAGAACAAGGGGGAAGCGGTATTCCCGGCAAACCTTTATGACCCTCGACACGGTCTGAATGTGGTCCAAGCAGCTAAATCCCTGGCGGAATCCAGCTTGTTCTTGAGGCTGGGCTTCATCCAGCGTCCTAGATATGCGCGTGAGGATGATCTTAGTGAATACTTTGTATAACACGCTCAGCAAGCATATCGGACGGTAGTTCCGAAGGTCCTCTCGGTCACCTTTCTTATGGATAAGAACGGTTCGCGAGGTCTTCCACTGGTCTGGGATCCTTTCTTTCTGAAGGTGGGATGTCATGTGCGCTGCTAAGATTACATGAAGCGGATGGCGAACAGCCCGAAGAAAGTCTGCTGATATAAAATCAGGTCCGGAGGCGGTGCCAGGTTTCATGCTCTTGATAGCGACTCGTACTTCCGAAGGGAGAATCCGTGGTGGAGCTTCGCCAGTGGGGATGATTGGGCTTGACACAGGAGTTGATGAACGGAAAAAGTTCGAGTAGAACTTCTTCGTAATGATTTCAATCTCACGATGAGAAGACGTGCGAGTCCCGTCTTTGCTCATCAAGGTTGCTAGCGGAATATTATATTCGCGGAGATCCCTGCGGCACTTCCTTAGACTCGTTCTTTGTGCTGCTTCTAGAATCTTCTTCTGCCTGTACTTCAAAAGATCCTCCTGCAACGCTTTTCTGCAGCTAGTGCTTGCTACTAACCCCTCAATGTGCGATGCATTCGGATCAAGCCTCAAAGCCCTTCTTCTTTCCAACAATGCCTTGGTGGTCTTCGAAATTCGATCCAAGTTTGTCGTGCGCGGCTTCGAGGCGCGTTCAGCACAGGCTCGTAATCCTCTGAGCAGCATCTCGTAGTCCACGTTTGGGTCCTCCTCGATGTGCCAGTCACCTTGGGACAAGCAGTCCTCGAGTACGCAATCGTCGTAGACGACTTCTTTTCTCCTTCGTTGCCGATAGCAGATGTTCTTTTCCATCGTGTGGCTGAGTCGTATTTTCGCACGAAGGAGACGGTGATCAGAACCACTACAAAAGGATGGTACTACTGAGACGTCAAGTAGACACCACCTCCGGTTGGTGAGTATGTGGTCGATCTCCGCACGAGTCGCGCCATTGGGCGATTCCCATGTCCACCGACGATGATCTTTTTTCATGAAAAGAGAGTTCCCATGAAAGAGGCGAGCGGCGGACAACAGTCCGGCGAGACGATTGCCATTTTCATTCCGGTCCCCTAGTCCAAATCTTCCAATCCTGTATTCCTCTTCTGTGGCCTTTCCTACTTTTGCGTTGAAGTCTCCGACAACGAATTTGTAGGACTTCTCGTTGCGGACTACTTCCTCCAGCTCCTCGTAAAACGCATCCAATTCGGATTCATCAGTTGCTGATGTTGGTGAGTAGCAGTTGATGATACTGATGGATTTTTGGCGCAGAGGGCGGAGGCGAAGAATGGCCAGACGAGGTGACAGGATTTCGTGAGAATCGACGAGATGGACGACAGATGGGTGCACAACAAAACCAACACCGCCTACATTTCGCGACATAACCTTCTCTCCACGAATGACGAGTGTACCGTCATTCATCTGTCGCACGTCGCTCCTTCTGTACTTGGTCTCCTGCAGAGCAATCACGTGAAATTTGATGCGCTCTGCAGCTCCGGGAAGGGCATGCAGGTCAGCGTCTGTGGAAACTGTTCTCGCGTTGTAAGTACACAGTCTGAGACAGTCTCCATGGCGAGTCGTGCGTGTGTCGCCTTGGTCCAGAATCAATGACGTCCTGAGCAACCTGAGATTTGATCGCCTCTCGCCGGTCGCCATACCGTCCGACGTCTGAGACGGCAGGGTCCAGTGTGCAGGGTACTGAGGGAGTGAATATGCTGGAGTGGCAAAGAGACTTTTCCCCAAACTAAGCAGCCATGCCACGGCGAGCTCAGCTTTCACCACAGGTCGTCAACCAACCTATATGGATCAGGGAACCACCTTGCGACATTTTGCCAAGACGATGGTGAATCTTAGCAGTGGTTTACTCTTAGCTAGGCTTCCGATTCCGAGAAGTCGGAACGTCGGATGTGTCGAACTCCTTCTCAGCTTGGGAGACCCTGCCGGAGGACGAACCTCCGTTGTGCATCGCAGTTCGACGCCCAGTGTCACCTCCACGCCACTATGAGGCGGTAAACTGTTGTGCAGATTCTTCAAGTGATATGGATAAAAACGGCTACCATTCCTACTCTACTTTAATAAATTAAGAAATACGGAATGCTTTGCAGGTGCCAAATAATATACCTTCTCGTGTAGCTGCGAGAAATCCCATCGGTTGTGTCTCTTTCTTTCCATCGATTGGTAGTAAAATGTCCAGCTGGGGCCCACCTAAAACGAAAAACGGAAAGTGTTGGGAGAAAGCTCATACATGCGAAACTATATTGCTGCCTATTTGAGAAGCTGAATAAATTTACCAGAATCATGTGCCAACATAATCGTACCAGCAGCCATTCCTTCCACTACAGAAATACCAAAATGTTCGTTCCACATCGTATGTAAGGAAATCAACGACTCCTAGAGATGTTCATTACATATTCCCTTAACGCCAACGCCATGTATCTGACAAAAAAAAAGCTATTGAAAAATAGTACCACAGGTAGAACCCATAATAGTGGCTCACTGGGATATCTAATCTCTTGTAGGTTCCCGATTCGTGCGCAGTGCACACGTTCACATTCAACTGTAGCAGAAAAGAAATAATGAAAAAGCGGCCACAATACTTTGATAACTGTATGAATAAGTAAGACGACGGAAGAAACTTCAGAATAGGTAGTAGAGTAAAGTAGACTTTTCAACAATAGCAAATACTAACCGAAAGAACATCGAGCAACTCTTCATAAGCCACATTGAGCTTCCAGTTTATATTGGAAGTCAGTCCCCACTGCGCTGCAAGATTCTTCAGCTCCTTAACGCGAGCCTGGTCAGCTACATTTCTGCAGCCACCAGCAACAGTGAGCTCGACCTGGAAATAGGAGGGCATCGCGCGAACTTTTTCACATCGTCAGTGGACACTTTATGTAATAGAAGAAAGTTTTAAACTGCAGAAATAGTGAAGAGAAAGAATCGAGAAAAGATAGCAGAGAAGGTTTGGCATCGCAAAGATCCTGTTCGCAAGCAGGAAGGGTAAATGTGATCGCAACGAGATACTGCATGGGACAACTGTTGTTCACGCAACTATACCACTTACGGTGAAACACACGATGGCACACACAGAATTACATCTTGTTCGTTATTTGTAAAGTAAAAGAAATTAAATAACAGCTAACTTATAATACACACCGAGAAAGCTTTGTAATATGTAAACAACTGACATCTATTTCTTTGCTTGACAGAACAGATCAGTTGCTTAAAGGCATCGCCCCACGAATCTGAGGTGGTATGGATTTCAGGTGGAGTATTCGTATACGGGATCGAAGATTATGGAGAGGTGGGTGATTCCGTCCATTTCTTGCTAATTGACGTAAAAAACGGCCCGGAAGATGCGGCGTGTGCACACGGCTGGCGCGCTAAAATCGAACTCGTTGTAGAAAATAGCGCGCCGGAACGCCCGATGCCGTATATTCCGGGCAGTTTTTTATGGCAATTAGGAAGAAATGGACGGAATTACTCCTCTCTCCTTAATCTACGATCCCGTATACGAATACTCCACCTACCACCTCAGATTCGTGGGGTGATGCCTTTAAATCCCTACCACCTCAGATTCTTGGGTGATGCCTTTAAAGAAAGCGTAAAACGGAATTGATGATTTTGAGATCCTTCCACAAATAGATAGGAAGTACGAAGAGTATGAAGAGGATAATGTTCAATTCCCTTAAGTAGCCCAGAAAAAAAGGCGTATGAAACAGCAGTTGCTCGATCTGTCTCACCAAGGATGCAACTATTTATGGGTAATCGGAAGAGCCCAATTTTCAATCAGTCACATCATCAAATACGCCTTTTTCTCGATTACCAAGGAGAATTGAGCAAGATCAAGCTCATACTTGTGAATTACACGCCTATCTTATCTGTTAGTGAAAGAAACCCAACATACTTCGTGATACTTTATGTTGTCTTTCTTTACGATACTTTAGTTGCCTTTAAGAACTAGAATTTGGCCAACTACCACTTTAGAAAACGTCACCCAAGTAGTCCTTCTTTGTAATTATTTTCACACAACAAGAGCTGTTCTTGTACACATATAGAATGTACTTTGTTCTCGGGGATTCTCCACCCTCTTAGCATCAAAATCTACTCTACATTCTGTTCGACAGCGGTAATAAGGTACTACCGTGTGTTCTTTAAACGCTTCTCATGATGGTACCTAGTTACTTCCCGTGTCATGTGCACAAGCCGATATTGTCAATGTAAAGGTACGGCTGAAAGAAATGCAAGTTCAGATGCTGGAACAATGCTTTACAAGCACAAAAATCAGTCAGTGATCAAAAAAGAGCAAAAAGTGATCTCTGCGTTTCCAAAAATGAACAAAGTGAAGTGCTGTGAGATTCATGACCTGGCAATTGATACTGCTTATTCTTAACCAGTCTGAACGTCCGGCTAAAGCCGGACTTCAGACTTTCTGTGGAGTTTGCTTCGCTCGCCTTCACTGATGAATGAAAATTAATATTAGTGCCGTTTTCTACGAAATTGGACTTGTGCATCTCCAACAATCTTTCTTCCTTTTTATATTATAACTAAGGGCGAAACATTTCATTTCATATCTTCCTAAACGCGTCAGTTCTACATTTTGAGAACATTCGACCTTCAGCTTCAAACACCCCTTATCAATATATTATAGACAAAATTTAAAAGTATCACGCGAAATATGGGTTTTCCTCCTCTGTTCTATAAACAGTTATCAAAGAATGACGTTTCGGGATAAAATTACGTGAAAGACATCATCCTACTGATAAAGATAACGTTCCACGTCAGATCACATAAACATCTTGCCACTATTTAAGCACCCGTTTGCATGCGTGTTTCCACTTTCTGAGAGCGGCATGCTACCAACTTGAGGCGAACGAAGAAGGAGATGGACACGCGGAGGAGTCATATAGGGTGTAAAGCAAAGCGATACAGTGGCCACGGCTATGAAATGGCTGCAACCATCTATATTTTGCGTCATGCACACGAAGTTATTGCGCACTATTTCGACGCCAGGTGGACCTGTCGCACCCCCTTCTATAGGGATCTGGTGCCGGCGCACCAATCCGACGCCAGTGAACCCTTCGCACCCCATATTATGGCCATCTGGCGCCGGTGGACCCGTCGCACCCCTTCTACAGGTATCTGGCGCCGCTGGACCCGTCGCACCTGCTTCTATAGGTATCTGTCGCCGGTGGACCGTCGTACCCCTTCTATTGGTATCGACGCCGGTGGACCCGTCGCACCTGCTTCTATAGGTATCTGTCGCCGGTGGACCCGTCGCACCCCTTCTATGGTATCTGACACCGTGGACCCGTTGCCCCCTTCTATAGGTATCTGACACCTGTGGACCCGTCGCACCCCCTTCTATAGGTATCTGACGCCGGTGGACCCGTCGCACTTCTTTTCTGACATCTGGGCCGGCGCAGAATCGACGCCGGTGGACCCGTCGCACCCCTTCTATAGGTATCGACACCTGTGGACCCGTTGCACCCCTTCTATAGGTATCGACCTGTGGACCCGTCGCACCCCTTCTTAGGTATCTGACGCCGGTGGACCCGTCGCACTCTTTTCTGGACATCTGGGCCGGCGCAGCATCGACGCCGGTGGACCCGTCGCACCCCCTTCTATAGGATCTGCGCCGGTGGACCCGTCGCACCCCTTCTATTGGTATCTGACGCCGGTGGACCCGTCGCACCCCTTCTATTGGTATCTGGCGCCGTGGACCCGTGCCCCTCTATAGATGTCCGGCGCCGTGGACCCGTCGCACCCTTCTATAGGTATCCGACGTCGTGGGACCCGTCGCCCCCCTTCTATAGTGTCCGACGCCGATGGACCCGTGCCCGTCTTAGTATCGACGCCGTGGACCCCTTCATTTTATAAGTCCGACGCCGGTGGATCCGTCGCACCCCTTCTTAGATCTGCGCCGGTGGACCCGTCGCCCCCTTCTATTGTATCTGCGCCGATGGACCGTCGCACCCCTTCTATTGTTCTGGCGCCGTGGACCCGTGCCCTCTATAGTGTCCGCGCCTGGACCCGTGCACCTTTGGTATCCGACGCGTGGGACCCGTCGCCCCCTTCTATAGGTTCCGACGCCGATGGACCCGTCGCCCCTTCTTAGGTATCCGACGCCGGTGGACCCTCGCACTTCCTATTCAGGATCGACGCCGGTGGACCCGTCGCCCCCTTCTATAGGATCTGCGCCGGTGGACCCGTCGCACCCTCTATTGGTATCTGACGCCGATGGACCGTCGCCCCCTCTATGGTTCCGACGCCGGTGGACCCGTGCACTCTATAGGATCTGCGCCGGTGGACCCGTCGCACCCCCTTCTATGGTATCCGACGCCGTGGACCGTCGCACCCCTTCTGGTATTGCGCCGGTGGACCCGTCGCCGTATTGGTCGCGCCGGTGGACCCGTGCCCCCCTTAGTTCCGCGCCTGGACCCGTCGCACTCTTAGGTATCCGACGCCGGGGACCCGTCGCCCCCTTTTAGGTGTCCGACGCCGATGGACCCGTCGCACCCTTCTATAGGTATCCGACGCCGGTGGACCCTCCACCCATCTTCCTAGTCAGGCTTAACTCGACGCCGGTGGACCCGTCGCACCCCCTTCTATAGGTACCTGGCGCCGGTGGACCCGTCGCACCCCCTTCTATTGGTATCTGGCGCCGGTGGACCCGTCGGACCCCTTCCATAGGTATCTGGCGCCGGTGGACCCGTAGCTCCCCCTCTATAGATGTCCGGCGCCAGTGGACCCGTCGCACCCACTTCTATTGGTATCCGACGTCGTGGGACCCGTCGCACCCCCTTCTATAGGTATCCGACGCCGATGGACCCGTCGCACCGCCTTCTATAGGTATCCGACGCCGGTGGACCCCTTCACACCTCATTTTATAGCTTCCTAGCTTCGAGGCATTAACTCGACGCCGGTGGACCCGTCGCACCCCTTCTATAGGAATCGTCGCCGGTGGACCCGTCGCACCCCTTCTATTGGTATCTGACGCCGATGGAGCCGTCGCACCCCTTCTATTGGTATCTGACGCCGGTGGACCCCTTCCACCTCTTTTATAGCCCTAGCTCGAGGCATTAACTCGACGCCGGTGGACCCGTCGCACCCCCTTCTAGGATTGCGCCGGTGGACCCGTCGCACCCCTTCTATTGGTATCTGACGCCGATGGAGCCGTCGCACCCCTTCTATTGGTATCTGACGCCGGTGGACCCGTCGCACCCACTTCTATTGGTATCTGGCGCCGGTGGACCCGTGCTCCCCCTCTATAGATGTCCGGCGCCAGTGGACCCGTCGCACCCCCTTCTATAGGTGTCCGACGTCGTGGGACCCGTCGCACCCCTTCTATAGGTATCCGACGCCGATGGACCCGTTGCACCCTTCTATAGGTATCCGACGCCGGTGGACCCCTCACACCTCTTTTATAGCTTCGGCTGGGCTTTAACTCGACGCCGGTGGACCCGTCGCACCCCTTCTATAGGATCTGTCGCCGGTGGACCCGTCGCACCCCCTTCTATTGGTATCTGACGCCGATGGAGCCGTCGCACCCCTTCTATTGGTATCTGGCGCCGGTGGACCCGTGCCCCTCTTAGATGTCCGGCGCCAGTGGACCCGTCGCACCCACTTCTATTGGTATCCGACGTCGTGGGACCCGTCGCACCCCCTTCTATAGGTATCCGACGCCGATGGACCCGTCGCACCGCCTTCTATAGGTATCCGACGCCGGTGGACCCTCCACCTCTTTTTGCTTCCTAGCTTCGAGGCATTAACTCGACGCCGGTGGACCCGTCGCACCCCCTTCTATAGGAATCTGTCGCCGGTGGACCCGTCGCACCCCCTTCTATTGGTATCTGACGCCGATGGAGCCGTCGCACCCCCTTCTATTGGTATCTGACGCCGGTGGACCCCTTCACACCTCATTTTATAGCTTCCTAGCTTCGAGGCATTAACTCGACGCCGGTGGACCCGTCGCACCCCCTTCTATAGGAATCTGTCGCCGGTGGACCCGTCGCACCCCCTTCTATTGGTATCTGACGCCGATGGAGCCGTCGCACCCCCTTCTATTGGTATCTGACGCCGATGGAGCCGTCGCACCCCCTTCTATTGGTATCTGGCGCCGGTGGACCCGTAGCTCCCCCTCTATAGATGTCCGGCGCCAGTGGACCCGTCGCACCCACTTCTATTGGTATCCGACGTCGTGGGACCCGTCGCACCCCCTTCTATAGGTATCCGACGCCGATGGACCCGTCGCCCCTTCTTAGGTATCCGACGCCGGTGGACCCCTTCCACCTCATTTTATAGCTTCCTAGCTTCGAGGCATTAACTCGACGCCGGTGGACCCGTCGCACCCCTCATTTTGAATTTCGTGACTGACACACACACACACACACACACACACAGACACACGTGACAGAATAAGCCCGTTATTATATAGTAGATAGTTAACATTCTGTTAACCTATTTGAGAACAAAACTTGAGCATAAATCAAAGGAAATAACAAATGGAGAAATATCACTATTTTGCTCCGACCAATTCATTTTTGGACGGTTAGCGAAGGAGTCTTCATCACTTGAGCTGCACCCCATCAGCTAGATCCCTTCACCAGAGGAGGGTCCAGCTCCGCCCTATCACACCTATGTTTTAATGAAGGAATCTCTACGAGAACTTGCACATGGGGCTTATACTAAAGCTGTAGATCAATTAGGATAGTATGAAGCTGTTGATTTGTAGATGTCCGAAGTCTCTCCAAAAACCTTATTCTGAATGTTTGATCTCTCTGAAAACCTGCATAAAGGAGTCACTTAAAGAGTTGACAACGGTACCCTTCACGCATGGTGCTTCCATTTTCATGCTGCTTCCGAGTACCTCTTAAAATTCTGTGCTGGGACAAATGAAGATCGGCCCATATTGCAGAATTGGATCAACTTAGCTTTAAGTAATATTCAGCTTAAATGAGTACTCTTAGAGAGTGAAATACAGAAATACAGCGATGAATACATGTGGAAAAATAAGGAGCTGACGGTACAAGATGAGAAATTATGCACAGTAGTGCTCAACACAAATCCTTTACAGAAAAATTGATGCTGTTCGTACCCCTCGTGGAAGGAGAAGCCAGCGGGTAACCCTTGTGGATAATTGAAAAAATGAAAACACTGGTGCCCGCTCGAACTTATCGAAGAACAACGGCGAAATCGACTCCATTTCCATGTTATCTTCACCTATTTCTTTTCCTTTTTCAATTGTTTCTACGATTCAGCTCCTTCATCTACCATATAAGGTGTTCAGCAACGATGTGTAGCGGCCCTCTCCGCATATCGCGACGAGTCGCCGAAGCTTTTCTTTGTTTTTCATTGTTTTTTTTTTCTTTGTTTATGAATAAGATTACGAATTAGACGAAAATAAACTAGACTTAATTTCTAGCATTTGTGTTCCTTTCTGGTGCAATTATGCACTGTACGTACTGCACTGTATGCATATAATGAGAGCGGTGCAGCGAAGTCGGTTAGAGTTTCCGCTGTGGTTGCAGCATGATCTATTGGAGGTTCGATTCTGCCCTGCTGCCAACCACGTTTTTCGTCCCTCCTAGGTAGATAAATTGATACCAAACTTGTCTGCGAGAATAAAAACAATGATTTGATACATCGGCTAACCCCCACAAGTCATTGTACACGCCAGTTACGCTTGAGTAAATCTCAAATCGATTCTCAATTATAGTGAACGCAATAGTGCTTCTATGCATGATTAGCACCCCTCATTGTCATAATACTATGAAAACCTTTTTCAACCAGCAAGAAATTTCTTCTGATACCAGCGCATCGCCTTAAAGACATCAGTTTGGATAATTGGACCTC